>NC_142397.1:3806920-4058671 GCF_059441095.1 Idiotropiscis lumnitzeri | reverse complement strand
TCTCACACTCTCCCTCTCCCTCCCAATTGTGACAACATTTTATCCCTATATTCAACAAATGAATATCAGCTTCAAATATCGTTTATGTGCCTCCATGACTTCTAATAAGTGGTATCGGCCCTGAAAAAAAGCACATCGGTCTATCAGTAATGCATGCACTCCATCACAAGTAAAAGTCCTACTTTGCTCTGAATACAGAATATTCCGTGTTTCAGGTAGAAGTGAATGAGTGAGAGAGTGTTGGTGCTTCTAGTTGTCATGGAGCTCAGCCAGCAGTCAGTCAGGGTGAACACATCTGTGTGAGCTGCCACTCAGCAGCAAGTCCTGCCCTGCAAAGGCTGTCCCTTCAGCCACGTTGATGGCGCCTGTCGACGATTCTCTGTGCTTATTAAGGAATACGACGGACGGATGGATGGGTTTTGTACAAAAAGGAATGTAATCAGAAATACTGGCAGTTTATAACAAAGGATATAAAGTGTTCCTCTTCACAATAAGTGGAGCACTGTAATTGAGGGATGCAAGCGTGAATCAAGCCACAACACGTGTTAACACGGGGAGGGACGCTTGAAGAAATCTTTATTACTGGCGAGGTTGGAGCGTGAAGATCTTCCAGCAGTCAATCAAGCCTCGAAGGAGAAAAGTGCAGAGTGCTTCGATTTAAGAGGATTTTTTTTTCTCACTACGTCTCTTCCAAGAAACTTAGTTGTTGCGTATGCCGCCGAGTTTTGATCTCCAACTCCCGTGGTCGTTATTAAAAATTCATCGGTGAGATGACAAATGGGTCCACAAGAACATGAGAACAAAGTGGAACATTTCCCAACAGTGCCGTAAAGATGCTATTAAAGGGGCTCCATTAATGTCTGGCACTGGAGAAGTTCTGTCTGTTGCCAGATTGCTTATCTTAGATCTTAAACAGGGAGGATTGCATTTGGAAAAATATAAAAAAATAAATAAAAAAAAGTGTTGCAGGGGATTTGCAAGCCAGGCCGACAGGTTCAGAAAGGCTTCAGACAGGCCAAGTCAGAAATGACGATGAGTTCTCAGCGAGCGAGTGCAAATAGGTGAAAAACAGACCTTCCCTTTCAACTTTTTGTTTAGTTGCTGCTTGGCTGTTTCATGATTTAAGAAGTTTACACTGGTTGACAGCCTGCCATAGCTCATTTGAAAATATTTGTATCATCGAGCAACCTCATTGCGGCAAATCAACTTTAAAATGTATTACAGCGTACGTGTTCTCATTAATTTTGGTTGGGATTCATCAATGTTTTCTTGCCCGTCAAGACGCCACGTTCTCGGCTTGTCTCGTCTGTCTGATTGCAAACTAATGTAAGATGTTATCAAGGCAGGAAGCCCAAAGTCAGCAATGGCCCGATTGTCAGATTTCCCTGAAGATTATCTCCCGCGTTTGTCCGGTATTTTGCAGTGTGTTGAGAGGGACTGTCCCCCCTCTGACCTGAGTACAGTCGCCCATCAATCATAAACCTGGTCAATATTTACAAAAGCAAATGGAGATGCGCCGAGCCATTAATTGGAACATATGCACTGTTGCCGAGCAACAAATGAAATAGGGTTGAACGATTTTCAAATGTAGTCTAATTGGTGATCAAATATATCGTATGCAGATATTCTATATGCAAGCACAACACCACACGGCCCCTACAGGCCAACGTGCACACAGCAGTAACACGCGGTATTTATTTTTATTTTATTTTAGTGGTATTGTTCAAATATAATATTAAACCATGTTGAAAAAAAATACTTTTTTTTTTTTCAACTTAAAGCTTAAGTTTTGTTTTGGGAGTAGAAAAAAGACTAAATTGCGATTTCAATCTTAGTAAAAAATAATGGTGATTGCTTTTTTTTTTCACCTCATTGTACTTTCTTTATCAGACGGTTAGAACGGTAAACCTTCTCTTGTTCCGACAGCCTAATTTGTGGTTGCAAACACAAATGTAGGTTCGACAGCGCTTTGCATTCGCCGGCTTTCATCACACGCGCCAGAGAGAGCAAGAGAGAGACGCTTCTTGTGTTGATTACTAATGATACGATTAAAAGTCTAATTCATGGCACCAGATCAGAGCTATGAGACACCGTTAGGAGTTCGTGTGAGGCTACAGGAATGAGAAAAAAAAAAAAAAAAAATCATTCGGGCTTTCTGTGTGTTTTCTGGAGGGAAAATCATTTGCTAGCTGAAAGAAAAGCTGCTGTCCTGAGATAATGAGCGCCTGTCGCATATTAGGACAGCCATTAAGAAGATTGTTTGGAGTGTGAAAGAGCCTCAAGCACGGACGCTTTCTTCGTAACAGACGTTCAAATAAATATTCTTCTACTGTCACTTTGGTGAGCGCCCCGATAACTGGTTTGCATAGCCGAGCGCTCCAAGGTGAGCTTTTGTAACCGGGGGGGGGGGGTTCCAAACCCAGCAGCCAGTACCTGCAATAACTCATGCATGACATTGCATCAGATGGGACATTTAAATTCCAGCTACAAGTTTATTACCTCAATGTCATGCAGAGTGTTCTCTCCCTCACAGTAGCAACTTTGCATTGCATTGCATTTCTCACTGCATTAGGTGATCACATTTGAGCTTGTCGACCGTTTCCAAATGGAATTCTTGAAGTGGAGGGCTTTAATAAGTGTAAAAGTAAAATGTTGACTCAACTCTGCCATGTATTTGCTCTGGTTTTTCACCTTCTTGCTATGATTCAACCTTCAGCAAGCAGACATAATACAACTAGGATTTTGCTTCGTTTTTTAATTATTTTTTTTTGGGGGGTGGGGGGGCAATTTAAAAGGAAAAAAGAAAGCAGACGTGGGCCTCAAAAACTGCAGCGGCAGCTTGCTACATTTTATGAGAACAGCGTGAATGGCAATTAAAGATAATTAGATTCCAACAAACAAAGTATAAGAGAGGGAATTGTAATTTAACAATGTTCAGATTTTATATCCTGATTTTCCTTAATTGATTGGTGCTAAGGCTGCTCCTAATTTTGGAATTTGTTTGTTTGTCAACTCTTGATATCATGAGGGACACTGATGTTTGACGTTTTTGCAAAAATCGGAACACATCAAGTTTGCATGTTCTCCCCGAGCCTCCGTGGGTTTCCTGCGGGTACTCCGGTTTCCTCCCACATTCCCAAAAACATGCATGGCACGTTGATTGAACACCTTAAATTGGCCTTGGGTGTGATTGTGGGCGCAAGTGGTTGTTTGTCTTTGTGTGCCCTGCGATTGGCTGGCAACCAGTTCAGGGTGTCCCCCGTTTACGGCCCAAAGACAGCTGGCATAGGCTGGGATAGTGTAATTGCCATCATCGGGAGTGCGTTAAAAGAATTCTGATGACATCTTCCATTGTGATCAGACACTTACAGGCAGTATTAAATATTATTGGATGTTATTGAGTTTGCCTGTAAAACTTTCTGTTTCCGGGATTCCCCTTTTTTTCCTCGGGATAAAATGAAATGAAAGCGCTCGTTCCGAATTGAATCTTCCTCAGGGTGTTGCCTGCCAGTCTTATTGACGCTTTAAAATATTGAATTCCTGATGAAAATATGGCATTCACACAAACACACAGCACGCAATATCAAATTATTGATTCCGCGCAGATTCTATTTCACCATCCACGAGCGGAGTAAAAGCACTCCCGCTGCTTTTATGGCCGCTGAAAAACAAATGTGCACATCAGCGCTAATATGATAATGTCTTTGGGGCAGGTGGATCGTAAAAAAAAAAAACTGAAATGCGGTTCACCAGACACATTGTTGATAAGAAAAATAGATGCCTCCAGTTGCTCTTTTGTATTTCAAACTGGGGCAATCAGCTGGAGCGCTTCCGAGAGTAACACAAACTTTCCCCCCCGACCCAAAAACTAATTCAAACATTCGAACATTCCCACAATAAATAGTTTTTTCTAAAATGAGAGGCTGTAGCTGTTCATCATCATTAGTTCATAAAGTATCTCGGTCAGGGGTGGGCAAACCTTTTGATCCGTGGGCCACAATGGGTTCTAAAATTTGACAGAGGGGCCGGACCAGGAGCAGATGGATGGAGTCTTTTGGTCACCTCACCTCATCGGAGAAAAGAATACGCGAACAAACGCGTTACAACAAAATATCTGTCCTAGACTGCGCCTCCTAGTGGGGACACGTCAGAATTACAGGGAAAATAAAACGAACAAGGTTTATTTATTTCATTTTTTCAAGTTCGGCAGGCCTGATTAAAACATTTAACGGGCCGCATGTGGCCCCCGGGCCGTAGTTTGCACATGGCTGATCTAGGTTGAAAGCTTATGCAACCTTTCTAAACTCCACCTTTACCACTAACGTTTTACCCTAACACCTCCAAACTTAGCTTCAATGCTTGCTAAACACAATCTTTGACGCTCTCCTTGCTCCCCAGTTGCAGAAATGGCAAAAGTGGCAAAATCGTCTCTTTTCCGTTCTGGCCTTCACATGGAAATCTGATGTGAAGCAAAAGAGGCGATAGAGTGATTGTGCGGCGACACTGCAACTGTTGAGCGGCACTTGTTAGTCCATTTGTGACAACTTGTGTTTCTCCTCTCCGTGCTGCACACAATCATATGGCAACACTGCTGCATCTTTGCCAGGGCGTAAATAAGGCTGAATATCACATATTCGCACTTGGAAACACGACAAAACATAATAGATTGTGCAATAAATGGACAAACGAAATCATCCCAAAGCTGAGTGTGCGTGCGATGCTTCTTTCCGAGCACATCACACATGACGTAGCCCGATTTTATGTTTGCGCGGCGTATTCCTCTCAGACTTGCAGTGACACCGTTAAGATTCAGACAACATAGAAACCTTTTCTTATTCATCAACAGTTTGAAAAGGAAAACCGGATGCAATCTTTTCAAACTTGACTATTCATATGCACATGGCTCAAAGGTGTTTGCAAAGCGAGAGGAGAGCGCAGCGTTCTGTGTCTAATGCGTTATTTTTTTAATTTGTTATTCTCCTCCGCTCGGATTTTTCAGCATCAAGCAGGGGTGTGAAGTGAAGGATCGAGAATAGAAGAACATACCCGCAACCAAGAAGACGCGGAGTAGAATTAAATTAACAGAAAAAACTTATCTGAAAAGCATGTATTTTGTCTGTCATTATGCAGGGCGACCCCAAAAATTTCACCTCACTTGAAAAATGACTATATGTCCTTGGCAAGCTAATGTAAATAAGATTCATACTGAAAATAAAATATCTATGAATATTCCGACATGTTCAAACCTATAAAGAATTCAAAGTCTCAGAAAAGTTTTTCCATCAACGGTACCTAAATATACTTAAATCTGTTGAAATACTCACAGAATGTATACTCCATCGAGTACCTAAACCAGTGCTTCTCAAATAGTGGGGCGGGCCCCCCTGCCGAGGGGGCGCGTGTAAACCTGGGGAACATTTTCTTTTCTGAGTGTAACTACACATCCACTCCAGTAGTTGGCAGTGGCGCTCTCCATGCCCATTGTGCGCGGTGAGTATTAAATCTACGGTGTAGGTTTGTTTTGCAACGAAAATGCTATTATTTATAGTTGCGGCAGAGAGTGGGGGGGGGCGCAAATTGTTTTCTTTTTGCTAGGGGGGTGGCAAAACAGAAAATAATTGAGAAGCACTGACCTAAACACACAATTTGCTGGATTACTCACTGAAACTTATCGAAAGACATAAATGCTTCCTGAATACTGTTAAATCTACCAAAATCAAAATTAGCCTAAATACTCCGAGATGTACTAAAAATACTTCCCAAGAAATATTTAAATAGGCTTAAACCTGCAGCAATGCCCACTAAAAGTGATCGAAACACTCTTAGATGTAATCAGTTAATTTCCAAAACTCTTCAGAAATACTCTATTGAAATACCAAACATTTTGAAATGTATCTTAGTTAAAAGTTAAATACAACTGAGATGCACTACAAACTAGACGGGCTTGGAGACTTTGACATCTTGCATGGTTTAAAGATTGAATTTAATACTGAATTGTACTAAGCCAGCCCCTGTTGGCAATGTTCAATTTGTATAATACATTTCATGATTGTAGTGAATATGAAAGTAAGAAAAAAAAATGACAAATGTAATGCCGATTAGAGCCATTAGAGCATAAAAAAGTTAAATTAGCTTTGGATTGTATAATCATTAAAACACTAGTAGTATAGACATTATACAAATGATTTAAGAATAAGCCGGCTCATTTAGGCTGTTTTTCTTCAGCGCCGCTGTTTAATTATTCAGCGCCTTGCAAAAAAAAAAAAAAAATAAAAAATAAAAACTCTTGCAGCGGCTCTAAAACTTTATGCGAAGCCTTTATCGTGAATAAAGAACCCAGACAAGCATTTGCATTATGCGCGATATTCTCACTCCGTTACCTCACCATGAAATGTGCTCATTGTCTTTACCTCTAATTATCACTAACATGATACTAATCCCCCCCCCTTTAGCTTCTCCAGACAAGATAACTTGCATGCTGCATATTAACGGACCCCCGGCTAAACTACCGTACGGACCGCCTACCTCTTGATTTGCGTACTGTCTCCCGGCCGCCCACTCGTCTTCTTTCCGCCGCAGCCGAAAGCAGTAGGCCAAAAAAAAATAAAAAAATCTGGTGGGCTGGTTGCAGCCGAGCAGAACATCTGAAAGGGAACAAACAAAAGGAGCATTACAAATGATTGTTCAATGTCCACGGGAGTGCGGTGTATAGTTCACTTGTTGAGTGCAGCGGAGGATTAATGGGCATTTAGTGCTCTGCTGAGAAAGCAGCATTGTGTTGCAAAGGGCAGCTCAGTGGGAGCGATCGGCATAAGCCACAAAGTGGGTTTATGGCATGGAGCTCGAACGTGACGCGCTGATGATTTATTTACATTTTTATGAGAATCACAGTGAGATTATATGGATTCTCTAATGGGATTTGTTGTCGGTAAATTAAACATTAAATAGATGGCAATTAGCATCAGCATCATTTTCATATTGACTTACGGGTTTGTAAGGAGGACATGTTATGGAAAATCGACTTCTTGATTAGAGGTAGTGTGCTGAGCACGCCGTGGTGCTTCGCAGTCAAGAAATTCTGGGTTCGAAATCTCATCCCAAGGCCCCTTTGTTTTGGAACAGCCACAGGTCAGGTGATGTCTCTAGCAGTTTTTATTACACAACTTTACCCCCAAAAAGAGGAAACACGTCAAAATGTAATCTATGAAATTATGTCATGAAAAGGAACACCATTTTAAGGAAGGAAAACATTTTGATAATAACAACCTCAAACATCGAGCACAGCGTCATTATATTAGACAGGTAAAGATAAAGAGAGAGATAGAGAAAGATGGCGAGATAACTAGCGACATAGCGAGCAAGATAGCGAGAGAGCTAGTGACTAGAGAGATAGCTAGCGAGCTAGCTAGCAATATAGCAAGATAGCGAGGTAGCTAGCGACGAGGAAGATGGCAAAATAGCTAGCGACTAGCAAGATAGATAGCTAGCAAGATATCTAGCTAGCAAGACAGCTAGCTAGCGTGACAGACAAAGATTAAATCACATATCACACAGAAAATTGCAATTATTCTCTCAAATTGTTTGGCCCTAACTCTGAGTTAGATGTGCTGACTGCTTAGTCACCATGCTGCAGTAGGATATCAGTTTGCAATATGGTATATTGTTTAATTGAGAGTGATTAGATTTTTTTTAATTTCATTGCTAAACAGACTGTACATTCACTGTTATCCCTTCTTAACACACACACGCGCACCCCCCCCCCACACACACACACACACACTGCAAAAGAGCCATTTGTCAAGTTCAACAAAAAGAATCGGTTTTGCAAACGTGGCGTGTTTGAATTTGGGCTTTTAGCCATTACAGCTACCCCATGGTTGACTGGGGCCCAGTTTAACCGCCGAGAGGATTTGACCAAGGGGCAAGGGAGGTTGTCGGTGTGACTGCTTTGGGGGGAGGGAGGTCAAAGAGGTGTGAAGATAATGGTCCCGATGGGGCGGAATGCAGCGCAACATTCGCCATATTGGAGGCTCGGCTGCTCTCCTGTGAAGGAGTTCTGCATTGCACTCGGAAAGACAAACAGTTGATTTGAACTTTTTTTTTTTTTTCTGGGGAGTGGGCCTTGCCGTCATTCTTGCTTTTTGGAATTACATTTAGATTTAATGTAAGTAGGTTGCTCACATTATCGGTTGTTCGCATTACAATGAAGATCGGGCACATGCTGTTTGGAGTTCATTAGCAACAGAATCAGAATCAACTTGGGTTATAAGAAACAATGGACAAGCAGTAAAATGAATTTAACTGCTAACTAGGGCTGGACAATTTTGGAAAAATAATTAACTTTGATTACGACTCGATACTTGATGGTAAAAATCTCGCAGGATTTTTGCAAGACTTCATAACGGCGATGGCTGGAATAGTCAACAACATTCAACTTCATTGGTTTCACTTATTTTCTCTGTGCAGTTTAAACACCATCTCATCATGTCATACATTATACATAACACTGGACTGCAACTGTGGGTGTAAATCTCTACTGTGTTACAATACGCACTGAAGACCTGACGTCTTTCAAAACAAATCTGGTGTACTCGCAAAGACAACAGTGATGCCGGGAGAATACATATTTTACTTTTATCTGAGGCCAAATGCAGCATTAAAAAATACAAAAAATTAAATAAAAAAAACAACAAAAAAAAACACTATAATATTCTTATCCTCAGGCAGTGACCTGATCTAACATTGTTTTCGAAGCCATCTCTTCCTCCAGTCAATATTGAACACTGCCAGTGTGGCAGAGAATACAGTCAAGAGCCTCAGAGGCAGCCGAGTGTTGTTTTGTTAATGAAAAGAGCTGATGCTTGTTTGTTATTTGTGGATTCCCGTGTTAGTGTCAACCAGCGTTGCAGAGGAGGCTTGACATTTTTTTGCGCTTTTGTCGGTTCATGTCCGCTACTTCTATTCATCTCTGGCTAGAGAACTCCGAACTGAGGTCGTAGGGTGGGTGGAGGAGTGGAGCTTGTTTTTCCCACTTAACAAAAAAAAAAAAACTACAACAATTCTCGCACACGTTTCAGGAAAAGAAAAAAAAAAACTGTGTGTTTAACAACTTGAAGCAAATAAATAAAATGCCTTTCATATAAATTCATTTCATTTGACTTTAGTTTAAAACCTGATATGAAGTCTAGTCGACATTCCCTCACCAAATTTTGAAGTTTGCTGGGGATATGTAATACAAAACGCCGTCGGTCCGCCGGAACGCCGAGCAAGGTGACATTCACAAACACGGCAGACTAGACTTGCCCGCAGGGGTTATTACAGTTTGGGAATTTTAATTATTGTTAGTTTTTAAATTTGGTTCATTTTTATCAGTTTTGACGGCGGGTTTTTATAAATTTTAGTTTTTCAAAAACAGGTTTTTTTTTGTTTGTTTTAGTGTTAGTTTTATTCTTGCAAGACAAACAGTGCGGTCATTCGGTCCACCCTTGATGCTGGACCTCGGTTTGGGCCTCAAGGGTAAGAGAATGCAACTGCTGACTTTTTTTTAATTTTTTTTTATCTCAAACCCCCACTTCTCCCTCCATTTTAAATATCACCCTTTCCATTTCGGGCATAAACAAACCCTCGCCATCTCTTCTGCTGACTACTGCTCTTTCAATTCTTGACTTTTCGTCTCGTTATTCGGCCTCCGGGGGCTTTGAGAAGGAATGATATTTCATCATGAGGCTTACTGAGACATAGCCTGACATTTCTCAGGACAAAATTTAGGACTATGTTGTTGTCCTTTTTGGTCCAGAAAAGTTAGATCAGGCGAGTAATTAGACTGCAGGAAGAAAATAGAGCACTTGCGAACGGGAGCCTGCATTTGGGAGCACTCACCATGAGAGTGGCGTCGTCAAGGGAAGACGGGGAGCGCGGCGCATGCGGAGCCCTGCCGATGGTTCGGCATGACAAATGCAAATGGCAACCCCGCAGCTGTCGCCGCAAAGCAAATGATTTGTCATCATCCTCCGACGCGACCACTCGGGCCAAACAACGTGAAGAGGTACCACGGATGTTGCGAGGTTTTAGAGACGGCGCCCTTTGAAGTGAATCTTGGGTTCGGTGTATTGTGCCATGTGCGTGACTCACTAAATCCCGTAAGCCGCCGCGGTATCTCTCGCAGCCAGGCCGTGTTTCCTTTAATCACCGCTAGACAGCGAACGCGTCTCGTGCGGCGAAGTTTGGCGCTTTGTACTTTTGGAAAACGGCAACGGAATCAATTAAATTGCGCAGGGATAAAGTGGCAAAAGGGAGACATGCAGGCGGGACCCAGTTGAAAGTGTATATCCATTTTAGAAATCTAACGTTCACCACATAGGAGTGCCAACAATCCATTCTTCTCATTTCATCGCATTTTTCTTTGCTTTTAGTACATGTCAGTGGACGTTGGATTTTGTTGCCCAATCAGATTTCAGCCTCTATTTGCTGCCAAAATAATCTTCTCAGGGTCTTCAGAATCAATATTGCTGTCTGACGTAACTTAAACTACATGCACGAGTTTTTTTTTTAATTTGCATCTGACAGCCAATAGCATCTCTGACGAGTATGATGCATTTTATCATTTTATTTAGTGTTTTTTTTTACCAGTTGAATACAGTAAATTATATGGCACACCTGTATATAAGCCGCAGCAACTCCCCAAACAGATATATAAGCCGCACCAGGGTATAAGCCGCAGATTTCTATGTTGAAAAAAATTATTTGTTGATGTACGTCCACAACGATTTTGTATTGTGAATGCACATAGAGGTACATGAACAAGTCATTAAAAGTGCCTTTTAATACGGCAACAACATTTTTGCTAATTAAAACAGAACAGACCCAAGAGAAAAATAAAAAAAATCAAATTAAAAAAATAATAATAATAAAAAATGTTTTTTTTTAATTAAAATTATTTAGCCTATTTTCTGGACTATAGCGCGCCCCTACCAGTGAAAGAAAAATCCGTAGAAAAGCTGCACCGTTGTATTAGCCGCACGATTCAAAATCTAGGAAAAAAAGTAGTTGCTTATCTGGAAAATACGGTATCATCTGTTTCAGATGTACATGGTACAGTTGCATGCTTGCATATTGCAGATTTGTGTCGTATTAACATCTTCTAGAATTGTGATGTAATAGTGG
Source organism: Idiotropiscis lumnitzeri (assembly GCF_059441095.1). NCBI lineage: Eukaryota > Metazoa > Chordata > Actinopteri > Syngnathiformes > Syngnathidae > Idiotropiscis > Idiotropiscis lumnitzeri. Next base: position 4,047,508 of record NC_142397.1, on the reverse strand, counting down.
TGGTGCTTGTGAATATTCACTTTGATCCATGTCGTTTCATTCTCAGGGCGTTGAGTCGGTTTGTCTAAAAAGAAAGTTCGCCTCTCGCCCGAGCAGGCTTCATCCGATGGTCAGGCTGGTGAAGTCCGAACCAAGCCTTGCTGCCTGAATAGATGACGCCTGCTCAGATAAGAGGTGAAAAGTCTTCCAAGACAACCGGAAGAGTCCAGTTGCAATCGATTTAATGCCATGAGAATGTGCTGGGAATAAGTCTGGTAAATGATGATAGATAGATAGAGCTTTATTGCCTGCTCCAAAAGGTGGCAGAAATTTAACAGGGCTCCAACAGGGTACATATACTTATCGTAAAAAACAAACACAATATGAATACATGTGAAAAAGTACGCATCCACACACAGCAACGGTCTGCAGCGCCGCAATGAAATATTAAAGGTGAGAATGGATTCAATTATTGATCTGTGGACCATTGTTAAAATATTATTGCTGTCATCAAAAGACCGCCGTTTCCTCAACAGATAGAGGCGCCATTGTGCCCTTTTTTTTATTTTTTTTATTGATAGTCAGCATGCTGGGTGAATGAAAGGCAACGACATCTCTGTCCCCAGATACTCAAAGGCCTCAACATGCTCCACTAGGAGACCTTGGATATTGAGGGGCTGCAACAGGGGTAAAAGAACTTTCCTGCTGGCCCCACAGGGCAGCTTCTTGGTTTTAGAGATGTTAAGCTCCAAACAGTTGTCTTTAAAAGTCTCAACCAGACTGTTGAGTGTCTGCTAGTATTCTGGTCCATGTCACGTGCGAACTCCAAAAGTGTAATCCCTCCACTACCACAAGTGATGTTGTTGGAGTACACAGAGAAGAGGATGGGCGACCGGACACAGCCTTGTGGGATCCCTTTGTAGTGGATTTAAAACCCTTTGAAAGCACTTGTTGTGGCCTGTCCTGTAAAAAGTTCCTAATGCATAAAATCAGTGTGTTGTGGACCTGAAAGTCGGCGCAACCGGAGTCCTGAGTGATTTTTACTATTTTATCTATGTTCTAGTGTTTTGTGGACTTTTGCAGTACCTGCTTACAACTCACCATTGCCGGCTTATGGCCTGTAAATGGACTTTTTGGACTTTTTGCACAACCGAACTGACGCAATCGCCACTGGTCTCACGTGTTGCGAGTTGTTGGTGGAATCAAAAATACTAAAAGTCCCAAAAGAATTACATACAAAGCCGGGAATGGTCTAATGCAGGGGTGGGCAAACTGGTTGGCGGGCCACAATGGGTTCTAAAATTAGACAGCGGGGACGTACCAGGAGCAGATGGGCTGGAGTGTTTTGGTAACCTCACCTCATCGGAGAAAAAAACTACTATTAATTTTAAACGAAAGTGAACAAAAGCATAACAATTTATATGTATTTGAAAAACCACAGTATCTAGAAAATAAAACATTAACAAGGTTCATTCATTTAATTTTTTTCAAATTGGGCGGGCCGGATTAAAACGATTAACGGGACGAATGTGGCCCCCGGGCCATAGTTTGCCCACGCCTAGTCTAATGGGAACAACAATAGAAGCAATGATCTGAAAAAGACGGAAAGGAATCAGGAAACTGAATCCAAGCAAACTGACAACACAACAAGACATGATTGGTGGGAGGGTGCCGATTGGTTAACATCTCCCCTAATGGAGGTGCCGCATTCACAAGCATGTGCAGGTATGAGCATCTACAAAATGTCTTGAAGGGCAACACAAAATGGAACGACACAGTTGTCACCCTCCTGGACTCCATAAAACACGCGAGCGGCTCGATGAACGACAAAAATAAAACCACGCGACGGGATCCAATCAGAAGGAACACCTGATGTGGCAAGACCATGAATTGAACGTTAAGTCCGTCGTTTCATTGTGAGCAGGAGGCCAAGGGTCGAGTGCCTTTGAGAGCAAGCACAGACTGCACAGAGACGCTCTTATGGTCTTGTATAGACCGCCAATAAAAGAAACTACCCTTCATCTTTTTATTTCGTTTAACCAAACATGATTGGGAGAGCATAAAGACTTGCCATTAATGCGGTTTCGAAGATTGCAAAGTTTTATGCTAAAAAAAAAAAAAGGACAGCCACAAAGGGCAAAATAGGAAAAATTCTAATGAAATTTGACTCATCACAGCCGTTAAAAAAAATGTTAAAAAAAGACATGGATGGCCTTTATCCGCTTTTGTCGGTTTGTCATGTGACCTATAAAACACTTGTTGGGCAGCATGAACGGGGCAGAAGGAGTACGAGTCGGGTGTTAAACTTCACACTCCTCTGCATTGCAGAATTTCCCTTACACGCAGGCGCCATCCCGCCTCCGGTACGGCTCTGATGCGACTTTTGAACTTCGTTGTGCGAAATGAGCTAATATCTCTGGACAGGCTTGGACAAGTGTGTTTCCAACTTGCATATTTCACATGAGAAAAAAAATCTCACCGCATACTGCCAACACAAACATGTTATACTCAAACATTGATGGATTCACAATTCTGGTGGTTACTGAAAGACCATTAAATAGTAGAAGATCGTAAAATCCCAAACCCGTGCGGCACATGTTGCCGCATTTCACACAGACGGCACAGGTTCGACTTCTGGTCGGTGCCCCAATAACCGGCTGCCGCTGGTACCGAGCTGAATAAAAGAAAAAAAACAAAACAAATGGCTTGCTTCAGGAAGGCCATGCAGTATAAAAACTGTACCAGACAAATCATGCGAGTGACTCGCTGTGGTGATCCCGGCAGGACAAGACAAAAGTCACAACAACAGCGACTTTTCAAGAAAGAAAAATGCACGTTCACATCAGGCTTTGTTCAAGGTCGCAAATGTATTTTGTATGTTAATATCAAAATATGCATCTGTAATCATGCCCAAAGATGCAAATTAGAAAATGTTAAAGAATCACGTTGTGTAGGCGTAAAAAGCACCGATAGAAGATTTGACATTCAATAATCTTCAGTAAAAACTAGGCGGAGCTAAAATAATTTCTGTTTTTATTCTTCTTTACAATGTGTCCAAAAAAAAATGTGCTGCCATCTATTGGGTGAGAGTTGAATTACACACAAAACAAACGAGTGGCAAAATAAATTAGTTACAAACTGTGCAAAAAAAAAAAAAAATTATTTTTTTTTAAATAGCAGGAGCGCCAAGCCAGAGATGGCATGACTGTTTCTGTGTGTCACTGGCACCCCCCACAAGGTCCATCTTTCAACTTGGCCGAGCGCACGCTTGGTCACCCGGTCCTCCGACCGTGGATCAAACTAATGAGTCACAACACATATAGCCAGTGACTCACGCAAAGACTTTTCTGCCTGATTTCCGGCTTCTTCTTGCCCCTCTGAAGCCATTACTCGAGACTGTCGTAACTCAATGCATGTGTGTGATTGTGTCTCTCACCTGCTATGAATAATTGATCTGTTGGAATCTAGTGCCGTTTATATGCAAGGAGGCAGCAACTGTAGCAAGGAGATGCCTTACTATTTGTTTTTGGGGCAATGAGATGGTGGACGGGGGCACTCAAGTGGAAACACACCACCCTCACTTTATTTTATTTTTTTTTTTTTCAAAGCAGGTGCAGTTTCACAGAGACCCGATGGTCCCAAAGTGCAACAGTGCCAGTGCTAAATATTAAACCCCAAAAAGCTTTTAGCGGCGCTCGCTGTCGTGGTGAATGCCATCGGAAACGCTCATCTTTAAGGCTCAAGAGCGTCACGTTGAGTCACTTTGAGGTTGTGGACTTCTTAAAAGGCGACAACGGGCGGGGGGGGGGGGTCTTTCTAAAAGGGCTCACCTCCACAGTCCATGTTCTTAGCGTGCGAGCGACATTGCCGTGTGGTGAGTTTGCCATTCCAAAAATCATGGGAAGACTAAACTGGCAAATGGACCATATGTGTCCATTTTTTCTTGACATGTAAGGGTACAGACGAGTGTCAGGCCTACGTAAAAGAGCACACAATTGAACTGAAAGCAATTTAAATAAAAAAAATAAAAAAATAGTAGTAGTACAAATCTGGACCAGGTACAAACTGTCAATTATAAGTGTGTTTGTCACCCTTATCTTGCGAAATAACATTTAAATTGCATGTTATCGCATGTTTATGTTACCCCTATTTTGTGAAATTAAAATTGAATTTCATGTTATCGTAAAACCATGATTGTAACATCCCCGTTAGTTCCATGGAATCCCTCCTCCGAGTAGAAAGCATCTCCATTAACGTGAGCGACTGTAAATGGCCGGTCACTGATGGCTGACAGCATCTTTACATTTTTCTTCTCTAATGGAGAAGAGATACCAAGTCAGGTGTGGGCAAAATACGGACCGGGGGCCACATGCGGCCCATTAAATGTTTTAACCCGGCCCGCCCAACTTGAAAAAAAATTAAATGAATAAACCTGGTTAATGTTTTATTTTCTAAATACTTTGGTGTGTCAAAGACATATATATATTGTTGTAATGTTTTTCATTTAAAATTAAAAAAAAAAAAAAAAAAAAAACATTTTCTCTGATGCGGTGAGGTTACCAAAACACTCCATCCATCTGCTCTTTGTGCGGCCCCTCTGTCAAATTTTAGAACCCATTGTGGCCCGCCAATCAAAAAGTTTGCCCACTCCTGGTCTAAGTGATGACTGCCATCTAGTGGAGGATGTTGTTATTGTAACTTAAAACTGATCACGCGTTTGCCTATCCAAAGGTTAGACAGTAACGTTATACAGTATATCGGCCAACAAATGTAAAAAAAAAAAAAAAAAAAAAGAAAAAATCCTGCCCTAATGTATTGAGTTGCAGTCCAGAAGTCCTCAATTTTCAATGGTACCAACACAAAATATTTTCGATTTACAAAATGTGTTGTAGTTTTGTGTTAGTTTGCCGAGCCATTGGGGTGAGTCACACCGATTTGTTTTTATTCGATTGTTGTCTCTCATTATTAACTTCTGGTTAGTGATTGACCGCGGCGAAAAGATCGCCGCCGTAAACAGAGTCAGAGTCAGGGCGCACGTTACAACCCTCACCAGTTGTTTATCGGCTTTTGAACTGGCGACAATTGTATTTTGAATGCTTTCCATCAATGTAATGGCACTCCAGTATATGAACTATAGGCACACTTTGGATGATTTATGTTCGTCGAAGGGAGTCATTAGTTCGCTCACACCAGCGCGGCGCCGAGGCCCTGCAATGTTTGTGCATCATTTTGCCACTTTGTTGCAATGATGGATGAAAGTGACTGCCTTTGACGCTGCCGATTTGGCCAGAGACACTTTATTTTGATATGAAGGACGTGTGAGTGTTTGTGTTCTATGAAGAGCACGCCACGAGAGTCGGAAGAGCGCAGAAGCTCCCGTTTGCCTGTCAAAGGGAGCAGGTGAATTAGCAACTACTCGATGTCGACTAAGCTAAGAATTAATTCCAGCGTGCATTTTAAACCTCTTCACCAAGCTTCCCTCAATTGCATCTAATAAATGAGCTTCATCCTCATGTATGCTGCCATTGTTTTTTTTTTTTTAGTTTTTTAGCTAAGTAATTTGGCTTTCACTTGGCTGAACGCTGCTCTTCTTATCTTTTTTTTTTTAACGTTCAGCATCCCTCTTGTTTTATCATGCTTGCCTTTGTTTAGTGTTTGTTTGTTGATAAGCACTTTGAACAAATTAGATCTTCATCTGTCTGGCTGCACCCTTCAGCTGACTCTTATTGTTCTCCCACGCACAAACAATGTTACTGTTACTTTTATCGCCCATCAAGCCAGCCGATACTAGGAAAATTGGGCTATTTATTGACTTGCCTAAATGGAAAGATAAGGCATTGATTTTTACAAATTTAATTGCATGATAATATTCAATAAAAACAATTTGGTACTTTTTGATATTTATTTTCATGGCACTAACAAAACGCTGAGAAGGCAAAAATGTCGGACAAACGGTCAATATGATTTGTTCATTTTCAAGTTTTTTTGTTGAGTCGGTAACAAGGACAAAATGCAGATATGAAAATAAAAACATATTTCAGTTATGAAATTAGTCATTCATTTTGAAACGAAAAGACAAAAAAAAATGGAACTAAAAATCGACATTCAAATGACAGAGCTTTACTGCTTTGAAATGGCCATCATCACCACGGCGGGTTTTCTCTAAAAGTCAAGTGACTGACAAGAAATCTACGATCACGGGGCGATGTCGAGGTGGACGTGTAGTCCCACCACAGGGGGATGATTAAACTGAAAAGTAGCACAACACGATTAGGATCTGACACAATTGACCACAAAAACAAGCAAACGGAAAAAATAAAGACACAAAATGAGACATTATGAGACAAAGCTAAGGCATTTTATTTTTAATGAGTCTTTTCCTTGTTATCAGGAAAAAGTTCCCTAATGAGGCGGCTAAAGTGAAGGCAAAAGCAGACAACAACAATAGACGGCCGCTCGTTGAATTAAAGGCAGCCACTTGCTATGTCAATGTCTCCGCAACAAAAACGCAATTTGACTTTCCTGGAATGTTCTTTCTGCTGTCGGCCGATTGCTGCAGTTACTTTTCTTTTGCTTTCCACACTCCTATGCGTGGAAGAGCAGTCTGCAAACCTGACGCACGGTTTTTATGCCCTGCAAATGACAAATGAGACCAAAACTATGCCACTGTGCAGACAAATTCTGCAACGTGGCCGCGTGCGGGTTCAAGCTTAATGGCCGCAATCAGTGCTCTAACATCATCATAAACATTTGGAAATGTCAATGTGAGATGATGATTGGTGTTTTCAAAGCCCTGCGAGAAAATGGCTGCCCTTCTTGCATTGCGCGCTACTTAATTAGAATAAATATGCAATCACTGACTCACACTGAAAAACCTTAGATGATGTTTTATTCAGAGGAGCGCATTCCCCGCTGGGAAGCGCGGGTTTATATAAACTCATATATTTAGCGCATGTTTCTATGTAAACCTTATATATGTCGCATCTTATTTTCCTCTAGGTCCAATTTTACCTTAAAATTGCAATAAAAGGAGAAGATGCAAGTGGTGGATGCAAGTTACAGCACGAGGAGCCGAAATGAACACTGTTGAACTGTGCAATCTATTTATACAAAATGGTACTGAATTTCAGCTCTTCATGCTCACCAAGTCCAGCTGAATTTTCATAATTATGCAAATAAAAAGCTTTTTTTTTTTCAGCTTCTATTAAATATGATGTGGGGCATAGGACAAAGTAGAATTCATAAAATTTGGATGAAAACCCTCCATGGTAACGGCGCAGAGCCATCATTTTGTTCATCGTTTTGGAGAATTATCACTGTCGTTTGTGGCATGAAGAAAATAACGAGATGATTACGATGGCAAGTGAGCTGGAGCACGTGTGCGTTACTGGCCAGTGGACGGACTATGAGTTCTTCGAAAACTGCAGTTGTTTGTTTACATTCAAGCATCTTCGAGCAAGTGAGAGTGCTGTCATCGCACCGTGAAAGCAAGATTCTAATTCAGAGAGGAAACGAAGCCCCCCCACCCAAAAAAAAATAAAATAAAAAAACAATAGAAGACACACATGATGCCAATGTAGTGATTTTAAATTTAGTGTCTTCTGGGCTTCGTCAAGACACGTGATGCTTGAGCTCTCCACTCCGGTCTTTCTGCTGATGTGAGGCGTTGGGTCAGTTGCCAACTTGACTCGAGTCTGTGCCCGTGACAGTTAATTGAACTTGAAGAGACTCGCATCGCGTGGTTGTGACACAAAGGGAACAAGTCCCGTTAATTATGCATGTTAAGATGCTTAAGCAGCCCTCCATCAACTCCAACATTGACACAGACTACAACATCATCTGATGTCATCGCCGCTAATTGTTTTAGCATTCCGCCTGCATGCCCGTCGTGCTTATTCGTCGCAGGAAACAAAAAGCCCAATAAGCTGGGCGTAAACAAGCTTGCCAGAAAATGAACGATGGCGCTCAGCTTCCTGCCTTAACTCAGCGCGCCAGCGAGAATTTGACATAAGCCTCAACGTATGACGATGCCGTGTTTACGATGGTAGGGCCGATCAACGAGTGCGTTCATGCATGTTGTATGATGTTGACACACATTGCCATCTGATGCCTGAGGCAACCGTCTTCTTGCCATTCAAGTCGGAGATGCCAAACTATCGTAGACACACAGCTAGATTAGTATTGTCTAAAGTCTTTTTTTTTGTACAGTTAGGGGGGGAATGTTTTTATGACCCACAACATGTTTGTATAAAGAATAAAAAGATACGAGTTCAACCAAGACACCACACTGATTTTTTTTTTATATATCTGGTATTTCAAGGTGTTAGTGATTCTTTTTACCGCATGTCCTGATTTCTCCAGATGGGGAAAACACTTCTATGAATATCAAACAAGCAAATGAAAAACAGTTACGTCTGCCGTCATCTTGTGCAGCTTGGCAATACTGTCATAAACTGAGGGCGTCCTGTTTAGATTACCCTGAATTTAAAAGGAGTGATACGGAGAAATGCCGACACCGAGGCAGACGAGATGGGACTAAATAGCTTCTTGGAGGATCATGGGGAAAAAAAAAAAAAACATTTCATCACTGTCCATTGAATCAAATTGTTCCACTTTAAAATATATTGGGATATGTATTGAATTGGACAGATATATCTTTTAGCAATTTCTACATTTACAGTTATGACAAGTTCATTCGTACGTATGTAAAATGACAACAAGAAGCATCGCACCGTCTCGAACTGAGTCTGACCATATCCGCTCAAATTGCATTGCACCCCATGCATCGAATCATCTTTGATTGGGGAGATGCACATCCCTAACACTTAAAGATACTGTTTACACGTTAAATCAGACATTGCAAATTCAACAAAGCTACATGCCAGACCCTCGTCTCTACAGGTGTGATAACAATCATGGACATTTTGTTTTTTTTCTTGACAGCTAACGAGTCATTTGCTGGCGTCAGGCCAAAACCTTTCAAGTCACATTTTGGTGAATGTCAGATTATTTTATTTTATTTTTTTAAAAATATACACGATTGTTCAGTCCACAAAGGGCTTCCTGTCTTTTACGATGCAATACTAATGGTTGAACAAACTTGTCATTTTCAGCCTCTCCAGTGCAAAGTTTTGGCCCGACGCCTGCGATTCCATCCAAGCAAACCTCATTGAAACACTAATTCGTAAGCTTTATTTTATGACACGCATGGCACTTGATCAATACACCAGCATTTTGCTCAGAAATCATCCAGCATGGTTGTAAACACCCTGAGTGGCATGGTATGGCACATTCTTTGGAAATCAGGTGGAAAAACAGAAAGGTCCAAACGTGGTCTTGGGAGAGAAAAAGGGAAATGACGTTTGTCCCGTCTAATGAGTGCCACAGTCATGCAGCTCGCCAGTCGCTCCTATTAGCACACATGGTTTATTCATAAGGTTAAATCCGGTGTGAACCTTGTTGCATTTGTATTCTGCACAATAGCTTCTCATTTTCTATCACGGGACAAAGTATATACATTCTATTTGGTTCCGTTATCTATTTCCAGTGCACAGCCTTGCAGGAAAAAGTGGGGGCTTAATGATGGAGGGGTCAAAGGGGGGGGCAAAACAACCTTCTGTGGGTAAAAAGAAATTGAGACCGCCTATCATCTCTGGTCAGCAAGGACGGGTTAGGGCTTGTAATGAGCTAACATGACCCAGAAACAATCGTCTTTTTTCGGGGGTTCGTGTTGAATTGTAAAAACGATAACCTTGGAAGTCCACGTAGTAACATGTAACGTTTTTTTTTTTGGGGTCGCTAAATAACTGATTCCAAAAAAATTAAAAAATCCAGAATTATCTAGCACTCAAAAACATGTGCCAACGCCTTTACTTGGCTTTAATTAGAGCTCGAGGTCGACAACGGTCATCCGTCCCATTTTAAATCCATCCCCGTTGCGATGTACGAGCCTCGTCCTAGCTAGCTCTTAGCTAAGTTCGTCCCTCGGTGCGGCGTCCGAGGTTGCAAACTCCCTTTCGTTTATTGCAAGGATGGCGTGAGAAACTACAAGGGGCTTTATTAACTGTTAATAATTCATGTTCATTTCTGGCACAGATGTAAGGGTCATCCAAAGAGTCCTCTCTGATGACAATATGCTATGACCTGTTCTGACTTGAGTCCCAAAATTCTGATTCGGCGTTCGATTTCAAATGGCCAATTCGCTACTCTAAGTGTGGGAAACCTGCCGTGAGATGAAATGGTGACCTGTCTAGGGTGTACTCTGATTCCTGCCAAGAGTCAGCTGGGCTAGGTGCAAGCACCCTTGTGACCCAAATGAGCACTGTAGAAAATGAATGGATGGAATTCAGCTTATTTTTTTAAGAGAAAAAGGCAACTATTCTGCTGTACATCGAGAATTTTTTCAAGGCCATGTAAATACAAAGCATCAGTCAGGAGAGTTTGAAGAACCAGTGAAGTAGGGGGCGTGGCTTGTTTGCATGCGTAAGACGAGGTGCGCGGCAGCGCTTCAAAAAGTGTGTCACAATCTCGACCGCATCGCCATTCCCATTCCCTCACATTCCTTTTTCTATCGCGCTTATCGCCGACTGCCGCCTTTGACATCCATCTAATTCCACCCAAGGACATGCATGAAGCAAAGCATTAATGGAAATTATAAAAAAGAAATATAATTAGTGAAAGGCGAGCGGGATCATTTTCCTGAATAATGGAATCTCTCGGGTGGATGAGTCATTGCGGAGTCAGGAGACTGTAATGACAACTATTTAAATGTAAGACTAAAATTTTACACCAATGTTTTTTGGGTGTTTGTTTCATATTAAACGGACCAAGATGAGAAAGATCCATCTCAATTACCACACGGAGCCCAGCAGCAGGAAAAAAAATGTTTCTTGTTTAATAAATAAAGCAAACCTTTATTTCCCAAGAGGAAGGGAAACCTATTTACTCCGTTAGTCCAAGCCGAGCATAATACGTCTCTACAGAAAAGGCGAAAGATTGAGATAGTAACAAGGTGACAAAAAGGCAGAAACTGCTTTCTGGTTGCCTGAGAAAAACATAGCAAGTAAAACATGGTATCCATGTTTTGATAGAGGTCAAAATCATTTTTCTGACAGTGCCTTGAAAAATGTTTTCGGTTCAGGAGGATGCCTGCATGTGGTGTGTTGCCCACTGGCAGGGCTTAGCAACTCGGATTAGAACCGAGCCCAGGAGAGCATATGCCTGTTCAGGTGGCACAACAGCATGCAGAATTACTGTTAAAGGTCGGTGAAATCAGACGCTCAATGTCACCATTTTGTCACAGCACGGTGAGAACTCGCCGAAAAATATGCTTGTCTCTTTGGCAGCGAGATCCCGGCATAAAAAACGCAGGATTATAGGGTTAGTTGAAAGGCAACGGAGGCGTATTGATTAGAGGCAGTGAATCAGGCCTCCTCTGTGCGGTGAATAATAAACTGAGGGGAAGGCAACCGGCCCATGCGCCGGGGCTTATTTAGGACGCAAAGAAATGCGGCAAAGTCACACCTCCTATCCCCCGGGAGATGGCAAATCATGTCACTGATCAGGAAGTGCCTCGGAGCTTCTTAACACAAGTTTAAATAAGCGCTCCATGGCCAATTTAACTGGCAAATGGACCGATCACAGCCTACGTACGCTCGCCGACAAGTAGCGCCGATGGAATAGAGGGCAGTGGGCTCGTAATGCAGCGTCCTCGTAAGGTGGCACGCCGTGTATGAAAGAGATCCCTTCGTGTTGCTCAGTGACTTACTGGAGCAGTTATTGTTTGTTCTTCACAGTGCCATTACGGTTGTAAGCCGTATGGGGCAATGGAGACCATCCGTATGTTTATGTTCAAATTGGGAAGCTTTCCCCCTTGATTCTTGCATAGTTTCGACTAAATCAACAAGAAAGTCTAATTCTAATTTGCTTCCTGTTCAACGCAGGCTGTGGACTGGAGTTCCTGCTGGTTCTCTGCGGCCTGGAGTTTTCCTGGTCCTGTCCGCGTCACTGCATCTGCTACACGGCACCAAGCACCGTCTCCTGCCAAGCGCACAACTTCCTGATGGTCCCCGAAGGCATCCCGCCTGACAGCGAACGGATCTTCCTGCAGAACAACAAGATCCACCGGCTACTCCGAGGTCACTTCAGCTCCAACACCGTCACCCTCTGGATATACTCCAACAACATCACGTACATCGAGCCATCAACCTTCCACGGCTTCGCGCTGCTGGAGGAGCTGGATTTGGGAGATAATCGCCACCTGCGCTCCCTGGCTGAAGACACATTCCACGGGTTGAACCGGCTCAGTGCTCTGCACCTGTACCGCTGCGGACTTAGCTCGCTTCCGAATAACATCTTTCAAGGACTTAGGAGCCTGCAGTATCTTCATTTGCAGGTAATCCAAGGGCTTTACTGATATTCACTTTGAGTTCATTGGAAACAACATTTTAGTTTCCTCAAATACACCTCGCTTCCTTAAATAATCTGAAATCAGTTCATCTGCAGTGCCTCCATTTCTTTGCTTTAGGGTCCAGGAACATAAGTGAGGAGGCGGCATTTTACCAAGTCAGCACAACATTTTTCACTCCTGTTTTAGGGCACCGAGGCAAAGATGTTTTCTGAGAATTTCTCCCTCCGACAGGCTACGAGTCATTACTATTCATCGGGCATAGCTCATTAGTTTTCTACATTTTGCATGAGTTGAGATCAAAAGCCGGTTTATTGGGGCCAACGGGGCATGCAACGGGTCACCAGCACAGGGCAAGAACAACCAGTTGCATATACACCATATGGGGAGAATATTTACTAGACACCTCCTAATTATTTACCTAATAGATCTTAGTTGGTCTTGGTCCCGTTAAGTTTTCGAAAACAACATTTTGAATCATTCTGGGGAAGCAAATTTGGAGGAACAGTGTTTGGAAGAGTATTTCTATCACACATGACTGAGACACTGACTTTGAGCAAATGACCTTTGGAAAGTACTAGAACATATATGACAATCAAACATACCAAGACTGGAGAAAAACACTATTTTGTCATCTTGTCTCCTCAGCAAAATCATCTGAAGTTCCTGCAGGATGACACATTCGCTGACCTCCACAATCTGAGCCACCTGTTCCTCCACGGAAATCACCTGTGGAGACTCAACCAGAACACCTTCCGGGGTCTTCGTTCCCTGGATCGTCTCCTTCTGCACCAAAACCAGATCGAGTGGGTTCACCACCTGGCTTTTCATGACCTCAAACGTCTCACCACCCTCTATTTGTTCAACAACTCCCTCATACAACTGTCAGGGGACAGCCTGGACATGTTGCCCGCTCTGGAATACCTTCGTCTCAATGACAACCCCTGGTCATGTGACTGCAAGGCGCTCACGCTCTGGGAGTGGTTGAAACGTTTTAGGGGCTCAACGTCGTCGGTGGGCTGCCAGGCACCTCTGGACTTGATTGGGATAGACCTGAAGGAACTGCGCAAGGAGGACTTCTCCAACTGTTCCCCTAATTCTGAATCCAGAGCCCAGACCTACAATTTATCCGGCACAGTCAGCCCACCGTCCATGAATCGCGGCGTAGTGGCGGGTTCTGGGGGCCAGAGCAACGTAGTGAACCCCTCCAGGGGCGGCCGACCTCGTAACTGCTCCAAGAACCGCGGTCGCGGGAGCAAAGGTAAGGGTGACAACGAGGTCCACCACTCAAAGGAGGTCATGGCAGACAAGGAGGATTCCTCTCCAGATTTCTCCGATGGAGGAAAACGCGATCACACGTCCCCGGACGGCACCGTCACGAGAAGAAAGCACAAGTGCGTTCCGCGGACCACTGTTCGACCCCCTAGTGGGGTTCAGCAAGCCAACAACGGGGCAACCTTATCCCGGCCCGTATTGTATGTCTACGCCCTTGTGGTTGCCTTGATGACCAGAAATACTGACGTTATTCTACGCTGATAAAAGGTTACCGCAAAGAACGCAGCCCTCAACACACTTTATTGCTTCTGGCCCCTGTGTCTTTTATGTGTGAATGTGATTATGTGCAAGTGTTGTATATGAACTTTAACCATTTAGATGAGCACAAAAATAAAAACATCAGAATGACTTGCAGGGAGTTCCACTGATTAAAGATCCATGCAGACCAAGCGCGCACTGCCACTAAAGCCAGGTTTCATGTTTGTTTTTTTTTTGTTTTTTTGTTTGTTGGTCTGTTCCAGCTCCGACGTCCAATCGCCAAATATTGTGCAGAGGTTAGCATCTGATGGGTAGAAGTCAGAAATCTGGTTTTCTTCCATCATGGCAGACAGTTTTACTTCCTAGTCAATGACTGACGGTGTACGGCCTCTATCACCCTCCAATTCTTTCCTTGCTAGCAGCGGGTACAAAACACTTAGAAATATTCATCAGCAGACCTGGGAATGTAAATATTCCTCCTACAAAATGGAATTGATAGCCACTGTTGATTTAAGGCCATAAACAGCGCGGATAATAAGCTTATTCAGAGCAAGAAATCGCTACAACTAACTCCACACAGTAAGCTATCAATCCCCCCTCACTCCCCCTCCCCCTCCAACACGTGAGGCTGCCTTCTGATTTACACATTCGCTCCTGCCCGACTGGATGCGAAGCTGCTAATTGCGTCGAGAAGCTGTGGACTGCCATGCGCAACCCATTCGCTGGATTCCGCGTTGGGGTGATGAAGCCGCAAAAGTGTCTGTACGTCGTGCTTGTATGTTTTTTTGTTTTTTTTTCCAAGACACAGAGTGGACCTAGCGATGCACCCATGCAGAACAGGGCTTTGCCTGTTCCCACAGCGAACTGGTGTCGAACTGAGCCTGTCGACCGACTGCTCGTCACTAACTGAGGAAAACATTTTACCCTGAGTCACTTGGTCACTGGCATACAAGACTCGAGGAAAAAAAAAAAAAACAAGGCGGGGCCAAGTGTGCTATGAACTGATTTGAGAAGAACAATTCAAAAGGAGCATGACGAACAGGGAAAGACCTTTTGCCCTCATTCTGGGATCGGTCGCGATCCAGGACAATTGCAACCGAGATCCGAAATGAAAATTCTATGAAGCGCACACTGACTGACGGACGAGTGAGCGATGTGCCAGCGAACTTCTGGAGCTTATGTGCCTCCCTCAAATGGACTACGGATGGTGTTTATATTGATGATGTAACAATGGAACAAACTACAGTGCTGATATATACATTTACTGTCAAACTATGAGGAAAAAAAAATATCAGTGGCATCAATTATGATAACAGGGTTTTGGCTCCTTAAATCGCGAGATATTTTTATTTTATCAAGCTAATTTTTTTTCATGCTATATTTTCAGAACCTTCATTTGTTGATACAGAAAATTGTCATCCTACGTCCTCGTTCTACGGTTTTGCATTTGTGTGTTCTTTCTGTTGCCAGTGCGTTCCGCGTGGCGTCATCCCAAGACTCCCCCCCCCAAAAAAAATTTATAAAGATATTAAAATCTATATCTTCTTATGTCTGACAGTGGCAGCCTGAGTCTGTTTATTGATGTGATGGTTTTTGTAGGCTCGTTTAAGGATAAATCAATGTCGCACTCATTTTATTGCGGCTCCATCCATATATTTTTCCCGAGGTAACCAAGAAATTGATCTGTCAGCAAATTTGGATTTTAATTTTTTTCAGGTTTAGCCTCTACCGTTTGCTTTCGCTCATAGTCAAGCTCCACCTATGCAAGTACAGCGGTAGCATGCAAACAAATGGAATCCTCCGGCGCACAGCGTAGTATGAAGCATACGTCTTGGCTCACATGAGCAACGCCAAGGAAGTTCATTAGCAGAGTCAAGAAACAAAAAAAAAATTAATTAATGAGCCTTAAGGATATACATTCTTCACTTTTATGTTTATTGTTTAAATCAGGTGTGGGCAAACTACGGCCCGGGGGCCACATGCGGCCCATTAAACGTTTTAATCCGGTCCACCGACTAAAAAAATTAAATGAATAAACCTTGTTAATGTTCCATTTTCTTAATACTGTGGTTTTTCAAAAACATATATATTATATTGTATTTTGTTCACTTTCATTTAAAATTAAAAGTTTGCCCAGGCCTGGTTTAAATAAATCTATTAGATGATTTTTTAAATATTTTTTATGTAATGACATTATTCAGAAAATACCCATCAACTCTCAGCGTTAGCACAAACCACCCAATGAGCAACATATTAACCGCCAGACGTTGGATCTGTTGCACTACAAGCACCCCGTTTACAAAGTTGCTGAAGAATTTTGATTCTGATATCAGCGAGCAGTTGCAAGATGAATGAGGAACGGCCGCATCCATTTGTATTTATTTGCAAGAGAGAGCTCACATGCGGGAGTCGCTGCCAAACTTGTTAGCACGCACGCAAACATCCATCATGCTCATTAAAAAAGGGAGGAAACTGAGATAAAAAAATGTTATGTTGTCAAGATTATTTTCTAGTGAGTAAAAAAATATAGCATCCCACTTTATATTAGGGCTGAATGAGTTTGAACAATACTTTCCCCCCCCCCCTTCACTATTGTGATTGCGATCTAACTTGCGATTTATTTTTTTTCAAAGTCCTCTTCCCATGTGAGTTTTTAACAAACAAGAAATAAATTAATCTTTAATCTAACAGCGAGTCTGGAAAATAATCACTACACGTATGATAAAAAAAATGCTTCTTAAAAATCTGCAATACTGCGAAGCGTGCCGATCGCACTCACTTTTGAAATATTAAAATCAAGTTTGTTCATGTTCAAACAAAACAACGCGTTTGTCACGAACATTTCAGTCAAACAACAAAGTGTCGTTGAGTTCCCCTGCAGGGTCATCCTCCAAGACATTATTTACGTGTTTGGATCGCTCCGCTCTGCAGTGTGGCAAACACGGCGGCTCCCTGCCGTAAATGCAGCTGTGATTTTCCTAATTACAGAGCCGCTCGCTCCATGACGTCCCTGCTCACCTGCTCGCCCAGTTTTCTCAGCACACTCGGCGCCACATGCGAAATGCTCGAGGAGGGGGAATTGCAGCCAGACAGATATTTGTGGAATATAACTGTCTGAGATTTATAATCAAGTAATAGCAAATCGAGTCCCCTGCAAATAGGGACGCAAACAGCACTCACCGAAAAAAAAAAAAAAAAAAAATTAAATAATAAAATAAATTGCCCCCAAAAAGTTTCAAATTGCATATGATAAAAGTTTAAACCAGAGGTGCCACTCATTTTTATCGCTGGCCATTATGACTGTAAACCTATACCTATACACAAGAAATCAATTTGTTGAGTTTCAAATGTCACATTAACTTGTTTACTACCATTGACGGATAAACACGTCAAAGATCCATTTTTTTATTTTCTCGGCAAGTAGTGAATGAGTTAATATGAAAAGGGGTTCGTACCAGAATCATGCTCGCAATATATCAACAAATGAATTTATTAGATTTGGAAGTCATGGTTTGCTTTCGCAGACCACATAAGTCGTGCGATGCAATGATGTGATGGGCCAGATCTGGCACTCTAGCCCCGTGCTTGACACCAACGGTTTTACCGGGAAAGGGATCACTAGAATATTACTTCCAACTCAGTTTCGGACAGTATTCTTATAAAAGTGGCGTACAGATGATTTTTGTTTGAAAAAAATGCCACAGAACAACATTCAGAAGCAAAGCAGAGAAAACAAAAGTAGCTTTCAAAAATTACTTAACTATACATTGACAACCTTGATTTAAAAGCATTTACACACTGGGCCGACTTCACTTTCGTTGGCAGCGTAACGGCTCAATGCAGCTTCACCATGTTTGCTTTGAACTCTGGGCTCCATGAACTGACCTGAGTCTGCAGACGCCAGAGCCCGACTGGGTTTAAGAATTCAGAAGACTTTTCGTACCTCGCTCTAAGAAACCAGGGTAAAAAAGGTGCTCCTCAACATTTGAACCTTGTCTCTCAGTGAACATGCATCCTTGATTCATATTTCTGTACTGTTTACCAATTTAGACAGGGCTTTGGCCACATTTCAGAAAGAGCACATTTTTCTGCAAATAGTTGGAATTAGCTTCCTTAGAATTAATTAAAATAAATAAATAAATAAATAAAGGCAATATATCACCATATAGCAGAAATGGCCGAAGGCTTCTTTTATATAAGCACCACATGAAATTGTCCATTACACTTTATGGTAGAGACACTAAAATAACATCCGCTTGGACTATCGCTTTCCATTTGGCTTTTAATTGCCTCACTGTCACTGCTGTGTGGCGTTTAATTAAAAGTAGGCAATTAGAAAAATGGAAGGGGGGGGGGGGGGGAGCAAGGTGGGAAGGAAGACTGAGTGACACCATGATTCATAGCCAAGAATTTGTTTTTTGGGGGGGGGGTGAATAACAAAATGCCTTACAATTACTTTCCCTACTAAATCACAAAGTTACTATCACCTTTTTTCCCTCCAAACACTTTCTCATTCCAGCTGTTATTTTTGGTCTATTTAGGGTGACTGAAATCCCCCAAAGAGCAGTGGCATGCTCCATTTCAAGCGAGCCAGCCGGGGCTGCATATTAAACTCACATTAAAGTGGAGGCCCGAGGACTTGACGGCACCTGTGTGGATTAGAGGCCCGCTAATCCGCTCGTCTCTCAACTCGAATCAGACAGATTACGCGGGGAAAAATGACTGAGAGTCACCGCCACATGTGTCCGTGCGACAATACATCTTGGTTTAATGTTGGTTCGCTTGTCGTCGTCGTCGTCAGATGCAAGGCCGGCCGGGCTGCCTCAGTGCAGTGCAACAAACAACCAACGGTGGCTCTTATGTGCCACTACGAGTCGCTTTTCCTCCACACGGCTGCGGATTAATTTTTTTTTTCCTGAGCTATTTATGTCACCGCTCGCGTCACGTGTAATCAAAGTTAATTGAGCCGTTCCACCGCTTTTCTTAGCGGCGCCAGACTGCTGCGCGAAGCCCGAGACTCCAGCCGTGAGCCGAAGATGTGTTTCTGACAGACAGTGGAGCGCTACTTCATCCCCCTTTAAAGTTTCACTTCTCCTCCCAGATGAGAGTGTTGATGCGTCAAGTCACAAACGAGGTGCCGGGAATCCCGCAATATTATCTCTGAAGATATCCGACCATTTAATCACAATAGAGGAACGGAATTTGTTTTGGGATAAATCCGAAAGATCTTGAGAGCGCTGCAGTAGAGCAATCCTAATTTGATCCAGTGGACACGTAAATGTCAATCAAGTCCATGTTTTGTATATCAGATTGTTTGCATTTTTATGGGTTTCAAGCTATTTCAAAGCCAGCCTAAAAACAAAACAGAAAACCTATTGAGTGCCAGCCAATTAAGAACATTCCGACTGATCTTTCAAGGCTCACAGAATATTGTCTTTTATTAATATGTAAACACAGAAACTACCAAATAAAAGATTTGACTTCTTTCATCACAAAAGTAGTTTCTACTTCATTCCATTTTTTTTTTTTTTTAGTAATGAGCGCTAGACTATGGGTTGGTATCACCTTAATCACCTTTTTGGACTGAAAAAAAATTAAGAAAATAAAATCGTTCTTTTCACCAAAAGCTTGTGTACAACAGTGACTGATGCTAAACGACAATGCAAATGTGCTTTTGATGGCAAAATAATGCATTTACAAATATCACCAGTGGAAGAATCTTACATTTGACAAACCATTACCACTATTAGTAGTAGTATTTAGTAGCGTGTGTGCCTGTAATCATGTGTGTGTGTTTGTAAATTATGCCATTACGTCTACTTCTAAATTTAAATAATCCTAGTCATATTTTCTCTCTTTTGTGACACTCGTATGACAAAAACAGTGAATAATCTCAAGATACTTGTGACGTCGAATTTCCAGAGGTCCGCCATCCAAACGAGACCTATGCTGCCATCTATTGGCCAAAGTATTTTTTTATTTAACTTCCCCATCTTAATGATCAAACCACAGCTGGCCAAGACTTTAACATCCATTCCCATAAATTAAAAATAACGTAGCTGATGGCAATTGATGCCAACAGCGTGCCTCATGTATGTAATGCGCTACGTTGACTTGCCTTTTGTTTCCAGCTGTGCTTGTCAACCCGGTCCTTTCGTCTTCCAATCCGCTCCCTCAGCCACTTCTTCGTTGTCTCGTCACTTGGCTTGCATTTAGTTTCCTGATTGGGTCACTACTTTTTGTTTTTGAGTACATCCTGAACTTGTGCCTTGTCCCCTACATCCCTGCATTTGAGTCCTCAACGCTGCCATAGCCTGACAGAATGAACCGTCAAGGACAGAAACAAACCAGGAAGCTAATTACAAGCCAACTGACGAGACAACAAGAAACACCTGGACGAGAAACAAGCGGTTGAGAGGGCTGTTTGGACGACACAAGGGACCAGGTTGACGGGCACAGGTGCAAACAAAAGCCCAAACAAATAAAGACAAGACATGAAACAAAATCAATGGCTCGTCCCCCGGTCCTGCTGGGTGGTTCCTCCCTCGGTCAGGCAGGGGAGTGTCCTCTTGATTGGAGCCACCTGGCTCATCCACCATATACTATGCGCGCTACTCATGACTCACTCTCCCCCTCAGCTAACACTCCTTCATTTTGTTGTTTCTGGTTTCTGAAGTTACTGATTATTTACAATAACTATTTAATTGGCTTCTGTCCCCTCAGTTTTGCCACAGGCTTTGATCTTGTTCGTGACAAAACAAAAACACAAATCATGACATGACTGACAATGAAAAGTCAGATAAGAACCCAGAATACAAATTTGTGTTGCTACTGTGACTTGCGTTTCTTCAACAAGGGGCATCTGTTAAGACAGGGGTGGGCAAACTTTTTGATTGGCGGGCCACAATGGCTTCTAAAATTTGACAGAGGGGCCGGGACCAGTAGCAGATGGATGGAGTGTTTTGGGAACCTCATTTCATCAGAGATAAAAAAAATACATTTAATTGTAAATGAAAGCAAACAAAAGCAAAGCATTACAATATATATGTTCACAGTATTTAGAAAATAAAACATTAACAAGGTTTATTCATTGAATTTTTTTCAAGTTTGGCGGGCCGGATTAAAACGTTTAAAGGGCCGTATGTGGCCCCCGGGCTGTAGTTTGCCCACGCCTGTGTTAAGATAAGCTAATTGGAAAAAAACATTAACAATACAACTAACTAGATAACCCAAATGCATTTAAAAAGGTAAAGAACCAGAATGCTACCTATATGCTACAGCTAGCTAGCTAGCTAGCTAGTTCAACTTAAAAGTTGAACAAGAATCCAGAACCCAAAGAAAAACAGGGCTTCACCACAGTTCATATTTTTTTTCCATTATTACCGTTTCTTGTGTTCATAAATCTTGCTCTACAATCTTAGAATATTTGATGGCGTTCAATCATGACATATGATTGGAATTCATTATGCACGAAAAGCCGCAGAGATTTCTCAGCAGCACTCGAGTCGTCGCAATTCATAATTTGAAACAGCGAGCGAACACCTTGAAATTGCGCCCAGTGGTTGTCACATATTGACGGCAGCGCTAACATCCTTTCGGAGGTCTGCTTTTTACAATTCTGTAAAGGATTTGCCTATATTTTGCCTTTTCCATGCACTGTGAACTCAGCGTGCGCCTCGCCGATGATTGATGTGCTGCGGATACTTCGTGGCTCTGCTTGGCTGTCTTTTGATTACTGGATTTTGCCACTCCGCCACGCTGTCCGTCTTTATTTCTTGCTTGGCGTGCCGCACGTTGTCAGAGACGTGACCGACATCACTGCCTATCACGTTCATGCCAAATCTCGAGTCTGTATAAATATAGCAATGGCGACCCACCTAGAACGTGTGCTGCAGAACATCGGAAAGAAAACATTTGAGCTTTGCGTTCCCATCAAATTTCTCTGTTAACAAAAATACGGCGAACTAAGATGGTCACTGCAGTGTAAAGCAGACAAGGGGTCCATTACTCCTGCGGGTGTCGATGCTTCAATTAAGAGGCCAATAACACGCATGCAGCCCACCCGCTTAGGCCATATAATTACTTCTTAAGTGTGTGTGCATCACAAGCACTGATGAGTTCATGTTGTAGTATTAACTTTTAATTATCAGCACGCCTCAGCCACTTTCTTCTCAATCATTTTCGTGTACAACCGTCCATATGTCACCCTGGCGTGCAGCCGCAACACATTGCCATTTGTGGAATCAGACGGACAATTAAGGGCGGATTAACATATTTAATCAACACTAAAAGTCCAGTAGCTGAGATGATGAAAACGATATGACATGTTGTAATGCGATTAGACAAGGATGGGAGACCCAAAATGTATAGTCACTGGGAGCCAAAAAAATAAATAAATAAAATTACATATTTTATTTAAATGCAGTATATGATCAAAGTGTCCTTTGCATTTAAAGTCTACTTATAAAAAATCGCTAGTCCATCAGAATAATATTAATATTAATAATTTTAGCATTTTCGGAAAATAAGAATAAGTATGACAAATTCGGCAAAATAAAAATATTTTGTATTGTATTTGTATAAAAGTGTCCTGTTCCGACCATCACCTGGATGAATGAAACTCGACATGCACATAATTAACGTTAATTTCATTTTATTTAATTTCATTTAAAACAGCAAGTTAAATACAACAGAAGCCATTATGCGATCAGCCTAATGATACAGAATGTATTATTTATTTATTTTAATAATGAATATATGATCAGAATTTGACGAGGCCTTAACATGTCAAGTCAGATACGAATCTATTTATTTTTAATTGATTCAATGCACTAATGTAGTTGTTTTTCTTAATACCGATTGTTTTAATCTTTGATGAGCGGTTGATAATCTGCAAGGAAATTGTGGAAAATAACACGAATGATTTAATGATCAATTAAAGCTTAATGCAAAACCAATTAATAAATTATATACATTTTGTTGCACAAGCACAATAATTAATAATTTGACATTGAAGATACTTAAGAGAATGTTATGAATTTTGTAAGAAGAAAAAAAAAACATGATCTCATTATATTAACTAATAAGCATCCATTTGGAGAAGTAGTGACTTGTTTTATATGATCCTTCCTTGTTGTTAAATGATCTTGGAAATTAAATCCATCCTAAAGTACACTGTGGGGACATTAAGCAGCCCCGTTTCATCAAAGAACAACTTTTCTTTCTTCCCACAGTTTCAATTTGGGCCAGATAGCTCCCACCTTTTTTTTTCCCCTTAAATTTAAATGCGTCTGTGATCACCTGTCAAAGCGGCTCTCTCACCGCCGGCTACAAAGAAAACAAGATATGCTGATGTGCTGCTGATTTTGTCACTCACCTCGAGGAGAGTCGGCGACAGCGGCCACTTAATCCCGTCTGCCGAGGACAGACATCCCTCCCACCCGGCTTGAACACGCCCGCCTCGCTGCTGACACGCCGCTGCTTCAAGTGGGATGAAGACTTTCAGATCATTTTCTCTTTGCATACCAGTGCCTCAACTCTTGACTCTGTCGTCATGAGGTTAAGACACTTCGTACCACTTATGGATTGACCTAATTTAAATCGGGGCCAATGCCTCAAATTTGCATGAAAACATCATAGGTGATTGGAAAAGTGATAGACCGAGATGCTTTTTTTCCAGATATCGATTATTAGAAGTCATGACCGATATTTGAAGGCGATCTCCATTTGTTGAAAAATAGCGAAAAAAATGGTGTCCAAATTTTGAAAACTAAAAACTCCAAAACTTGACTTAGTTTAAATGCCTTTAAGCACATGTTTATGAAACAACTCTAATGATTTGATGTTAAACCAAACTTATTTCTAAGAGTCGAACAAAAAATACACAGAGCGCCCAGGTCTCAGCTGCATGTTTTCTAGTTCAATGAAAACAAACAGACAGCTTTCGGCTGCATCAAAATCAGATGGTGCTGTGGGTGGGGCCAATCTGCTTCTGCGGGCAGGGCCACCAGCACAGCAGAGAGAGAGTAAAAAGTGTGCTGCAGCGAGCGAAAATAAACCAGCTTTTAATTTATCGGCCATGAAAGTTTAAAAAATGGTCGATATATATATTTATATATATATATATATATATATATATTACTGATAGCCCGAGAGTGAGGTCATATAAACATATAGTGACCAACTCATGTGTTATCCTGTTTATTTCACAGGGACTTCAAAGATGTAACAGAAGCTTGCGCACACTGAAGAGCAATACCATCCACACACTCAATACGCAGTCAGGAAGCTGCAGGGCGTCGGAGGTTGAGTTCAAACTTGTCTCACTTCCTCACTGTGAGTGCTGCTGCCCTGCGGTGCGGCATCACTCCCATACACACAAACGCAAAGAAAAACACACTGCCTTTCACGGCGCTGTAATTCATGCAATAAAAACACATATTTCACATGTAATGCCTGTGACCCTTAAGTGTGTGTTTGTGCATGTGCATGTGCGTGTGCACGCTTGTGGCGCCCACGCAAGCAACCAGGCCAAAATCTGTTTGTAGAAACGAAGCCCCGCTTGATGAACTCAAACAGTGGCCACAAGCCAGATTTTTCTACGTACTACCGCACTGTTATTTATATTGTAAAGCAATACGCACACACGCTGTCAAATTATCGCGTGATGTCACCAGGAGTCAAGCCGCTCGCACACGAGCCGTCACTTCTATTCAACGTGATGCGCTTTGGAAAGCAAAACCCCGTTCTGGCTTTTGCCTGAAACTAAAGAAACACAACACATCCTCCATCAGATGACTTTTTTTTTCCCCCGCTCGATTCGATTTGAACGCCGTCGACACGGAATACGGGAATGAAGGTGTGCCCGCCAATATCCTGGCTTGAGGGGGAGTAACAAGAGTCGTTTTCGAGGCATGACGCCATCTGGATAAACTCGCATCCACTCCAACAATTTCCAGTTGTCATCATCCTTTCAGCATCATGTGAGTTTTTTGGGAACACAATCTACTTGACAATGTTATGAAGGGAAATAAAGAAATAAAATTTTCAGCGAACAAGAGGCAGCGCTTCCAAGCATTGTTGAGTGCATTTCTGTCAGGCTTCAGTGTTTTTAAGTTTCCCATGGATGAGGAGTTTCAATGTTACTGCTATGTTATCATTGGCAGGGACAATTCCAGCATAATTTAGAATCGGGCAGCTGACATTTTCACAAAGAGGAGTTACATCATGCAAACTGAAATATTGGACTATTTGAGATTCATACAACCCGGAGAATCCATTTTATCGCAATCCAGCTGAGCGAACCAATCACAAAGTAGCAATGAGTTTGGGGGACGTGATGTGCAGCAGTAACTAAAACATTTCTCAGTTGACCATTAGCTTGATTTAAAAACAACAAAAAAATCAATAATAATAATAAAAAATAAAACAAACAAATAAATAAAAATAGATCATTTAAAAAAAAAACACCCTTTATCCGCAAATTTACATTGCAAAAATGACAACGGCCACTCAACGCCATGATGCCATCTTTGCAAATCATCGCAATAACAGGATCAAGTTGGTTAAAACAAGGCACATGCCGGTGACGACATTTTCATTCATTGCCAAAAGTTTGACAGGCGTGCACAAGTTGCCGCATCGCCCGATCGGCGCAAAGCATCATACTGAATGCCCCGCCTTTCCCAAGCGGTGTCAAATGAAGACAGTCGGTTCTTCACCAGGTGAGACAAAGTCACTTAGCACGAGCAGATCGTACACACAGATGTGAATTGATTTTGTGACCACTTTAACTGGTCGGCTGTGTCCGTGGTCCTCCAAGCAGATGACAAAAGGCCACGACATCTATAGACAAGCTGCGGGGAGCACACGAAGGAGCTCTGGTGTGTGCTTCCAGTTACAAGCGCTAAATTCTGCCACTCAACAAAAGAAGCAACGCTCTGGGTCAGTGGCAGAAAAACGGTTCCAGTTAATCACCGATGTGCCTGGTGACAGCATCGTGACGCCGGTATCCTCTCTGGTGACGAGTGTGCTTGTCCGATGTTGATGCGTGGTTGCCGGAGGTTGGAGAGGCAGTAGCTCAGACTGACTTGATTCAGGATAAAACCAGTCAAAGACCGAGTAACTCCTACCGCTTTCGCATTGAGCTGGTGCCAGTGCTCAGTTGGGTTCAAATTGTGTCCATTCAGAAACCAGTTTGGCGTCACACGGTCAGAGAGGCGACCCGGAGCGGCATCATTATGGAACCAAATTAACCTTGAAACAGAACCATGAGGCAAAATGATGAATACCTTTAAAGGCACAAGTGTGAAAACTGTTGATTTAGTCTCAAGTAGTTTGCTATCTGAAGAACATGTCAGATTTCTTTTTTTTAAAAATCTATCCATCCATCCATTATCTGAACTGCTTCTCCTCACGAGGGTCGCGGAGGGGTAGAGCCCATCCCAGCTGTCTTCGAGCAGTCGGCGGGTCAGACCCTGAAATGGTTTCCAGCCAATCGCAGGGCACAAACATCCGCGCTCACAAACACGCCTAAGGGCAATTCAGAGTGGCCAACAACCTAGCATGGAGTTTTTTTGGGGAATGTGGGAGGAAAACGGAAAGCCCATCCAGGCACGGGGAGAACGCACACAGGAATGCTGTAGCCGGAATCGAACACTGCACCTCTGCGCAGTGAGGCGGACATGCTAACCGGCCGCCCACCATGCCGCCGCAATTTAAAAATAATATTTCGAAAATAACGATACTCATTCCTATTTTGGATGGCCATGAAAAAAAAATTAATATTAAGTCAATTTGTCTTGAGGTTCGCTAATAGGCCTCATGATCTGTTTTCACACTGATTTGGTCAGTGCTAAAGTTCTCTGTTTTTATTCAAATTGAAATCAGCTCTGCGAGAAGAAGAAAAAAATCCCTGCTGTTGTTATTAATGTTCCATCACTGGACACCGTTGTGTTGGAGCGATACGGAGGGGAGAAAAACTGTGATCCATTAGCGCAATAAGAGAGTGTTAAATGGGAATTTTACTTGAGGCCGCTAGTTAACTGCAAAATGTGAAAAAGTGGGCGAAGGGAAGTCAGCGTGACAGGCATGATGAATGGCAAGATAGACGAATGGATAAACAGAGCGCGGTGAGAATGAAAAATGGTTAAGGATTTTCTCACTGGATTTAATTCAATGGCAAAGAATGGCCTGCCACCTTCTGTAATAACTTTTAGTAAGCGTGTTATAAAAATGTAAAAATGTACCCAGCAGTGTCCTTTGCCACGTCCCCTGGGGGGGTTTGAGCTGAAGATGCAAGCGGTTGGCGTCGCATCGCGGCATTGAGTGCTACTCCGTCACAGGAGACCCGTCTTAGCGGCGCACATGTCAGCACGCTTCTTCTGCTCCATGCTAAAAATAAGATGTTAAGCCTTTTTAAAATAGCTGCCTCCCATCTCACTTCGTTTGCAAACTCGTCTCAACAGGGAGATCCTTTCGATTGCAGCTCGGGTGCAACTCTCCTCAACAACCACGAGCACCAAAGAGTGAACTGCTGCTATCAAAAGAAGGCTTCACATCTTTGCAAAAGATTTTGTTGGGAACACGGCTTCCTCACCCATGATTTTAAACATTTCCAAAAAAAAATAAAGACAAAAGAACTGTGTTGTGACGATTTTTTTAAAGCAGGAAAATCCGGCTGTTTGTCACAGCTTGAGATCCATAAATTAACTCTGACGCTCTCTGTGCACCGCTTCCTTACAGAGTATACATTCTTATATGGCCATAAATTGTTTTGACCGGCTTGCTGATTTCAATTCCGATCTGAGAAATGTACCAAAGTGACTGAAAAAAAAAAAACACTAGAAATCAAAACAAAAGCATGATTTGACACCGTTCTTGTCTGATGAGTCTGTAAAATAACTATTTTCTTGAAAAGAAAGTTTTCAAAGACTTTTGCAAACATGGCGATAGAATCAGTCGTTTCTACTTGATGCTACGAAACAAAAGGAAATGGACGCTGCCTTGCGTCCTCTCACGTGTCCTCGCGCGTTCCTCAGTAGTCCCATCATGGTAAATTAAAGTCAAGCCTGACAGATCAAGAGGCGTGCCTCTTGAAACATGAAACAACCGCCGACAAGGAAAGCGGTCAGCAAGACGATGCCTTTAATGAGTCTGTTTTCAGAAGAGCGAATTTTCCCAAAAAAGACCATATTTAATTTTTGTAGAAAACCAACCTTTTTTTTTTTGTGCATTGTTACAGCTCCAGCTGTTGTGAAATGCGTTGTATGAATAAAGTTGTCTTGTATTGTATTGTATTTTTGACACGTACAAAGCAGATATCTTAAAAAGTTGAATCCCAAAGTCGCACAGTTTGTTCAACCTAAATTTCACCTTTCAAGTAACACAAAAGCGCAAAACATCATGTGTCATCTCTGGATGTCTTGGAGACAGGTTCAGTGTCTATTTAAAGCAGCGGTGGGCAAACTTTTTGATTGGCGGGGTTCTAAAATGGGTTCTAAAATTTGACCGAGGGGCGGCCGGACCAGGAGCAGATGGATGGAGTGTTTTGGTAACTTCACCCCATCGGAGAAAAAAAAAAATATTTTAAATGAACGTTAACAAAAGCATCACAACAACATATAAGTCTTTGAAAAAAAGCACAGTATTTAGAAAATAATAATTAAATTTTTTTTCCAAGTTCAGCGGGCCGGATGAAAAGGTTTAACGGGCCGCATGTGGCCCCCGGGCCGTAGTTTGCTCACGCCTGATTTAAAAGGTGCTTTGAATTTACTTTAACTGTGGTGGAAGGCAGCCTACAAGTGGCCTGCCACTTCACAACTGCCAACTTTACAAGTGGAGCTCTTCTTGCATTTCTTTATGAAGGCACTTTGCGCAGGTCCGTCTCTTGCAATCACTCCAGCGAGTTGATTTCTGCTTTCACCACGTTGACCGCACGCCTCTTCTGCGCAAAATGGAAAAAAGGGAATGAGGAGCGCCGCTTCGACTGGCTGAGAATCATCGGTTGTGTTCACTCCCACAACGGTCCCATTTCGATTTATGCGCGTCTATGAAAATATCAAAAGAAAGAAAACGCCACCCATGCGCACAGTTAGACGGCACTTTGCACTGTTTTCATTCCGGGCGCATGGGTGGAGTTTTTTTTCTTTTTTTTTTTTCTTTTGGTATTTTACTCGACTGACCTTCAATAGATTTGGTTGTAATGGGGCATTTGCGCCTTCGTGCACCATTGTGGCGTGCAATGAAATGTTTTCCGGCCAATCCTCGCGACATCCCTCATTTGCATCGAAATAAAAGCGGTACGTAGCGCACACCTCAGTACGCCATTCTTGACGTGGCGGAAATTGAAATTCAACTCGCTGGAGTTTGCGCATGATATTGGCATGTAAAACAGTTTTCGAATGATGTCGTCATCCAGGAGTGCGACGTGGGTGATTGGAGATCGCCTTGCACCTCCCGATCATGAGGGAGTGAGTAAGGGAGGGAGGTTTTGGATGGATGGATGGATAGATAGACAAAAGTCCAACTTAAAAATATTGTCCTCAAGAGGTGTTATCATGCAACAGTTTGATTGAATTGATTAATTCAATTTCTATTTATGATCCTACACGAAAAAAAAACAATTTTCAGTTTAGCAAGCAAAAGGTGTCGCAGTCGGACCTCTTTTGGATCATTGTCACAAATGGAAAACTGTCAAGTGTTATTCCACCTGCCTGTATTTTCCCCAAAACACGTCTTTGATTTATGTCAGAAAACAAACGGATGATATTTCTATTTTCTTTTTTTTTTGTGTGAGTCACACGCACGCCTGCTGTCCACTGCACTCACTGTGAAAGCCCGCGCTGGGCTTTCATTTGCGAGGCTCAGCATCTGTTGCGCAACGCTCGCACCTACGCACATCTACCCACAAGTGTAAGGAAACAATGTCCACACAAACAACTCCCACAGGAAAACATTGATGTTGTCAATGTTAAAAGTCAACAGCCATGGGAAGAAATGGCCTCAGAAAAATGGGATTGTTGTTCGCCGATTGACAGATAGAAGAATAAGAAAAAAAAAAAAGAAAAAAAACGCATTCCCCACAGTTAAAAAACTGCACTAACTGGCATTGTTGATAGGCCTCGCACATTCGCACTGCGGCTCAGAGGTGCTTCCTCAGGCAAGGTCAGGCAAAGGTCAGACTGATTGAAATTGCAACGCGTGCGCACTCGCACACCCCCGGCCGGCACTGCATTAAAATTGAACAACGGACAAAGGCAAAACTACTTAACAGGAACTTTTATTGTTAGTATAAAGTAAACTGCTGCCGCCGCCGCCACGGCTTCAATTTATCGCGGCGTAAACTCAAACAAACAAGGTGATGAGCGATCATAACGGTGAGTGATAAACATGACAGCAGTCGAATGAGCTTGAAATTAGCGCATAACTGTTGTGCATAATGGCTCATCTGTTACTTGCTGACAAAACGGCGGAGGGTAATTACAGGATGGTGAGAATGTGACAGGTTGAAATGTTGCTGGAAAAAACTCAAAGCCAAAGTTGCAATTTGTAGCCGTACATCCATTTGCTTTATTTTCTTTTTTTTTTCTGTCACTGACCCAGCTGCAGAGAGTGTGGGTGGACTGGAAAACTAAATCAAATAATAAAATGCACTTTATGTTTACGAACTGGGTGCCGGAGCCTATCCCAGCTGTCTTGTAGGCGGGGGACACCCTGAACTGGTTGCCAGCCAATCGCAGGGCACACAAAGACAAACAATCATGCGCACTCACACTCACACTCGGGGATTGATGAGTGTCAGGTACATTTGGTGCGAGTCAAGCAGATCAATTTGGAAAAAGCTTTGCACGCCAAGATACAGAAGGTGTTGATTTGACAAGATCTTTTTGCTTTTGCTACCAGGCCTCAAGTGTTCTGCACACTTTCCTTAAATGAGTCTCCAGGTAAAGAGTTCATAAAAGGTGTCCTATTTAATGAGAACTGATTAAGATAAAATTGTTTACTAGCAGATGACTTCAAGTGAGTTATTTTTTCTGGCCAAAAAAAAAAAAAAAAAAAAGATGAATGCAAAGGAGAAGGTTAATCCTGATAGCAGAATTGTTTGTCATTCTCTGAACTTGAAATTCAACACAAAGCTGTGTTCACTCCCACAATGGCGGCAAACGAAGAGCTGCTGCGCAAATGACAAAAGAAAGAAAACTCCACCCATGCACGAGGTTAGACAGCACTTGGCTCGACTAACGCAGCAGTTGCAATCCCACTGATTGACTTATTGTTTCATTTAAATGGTTGCCAGAGAACTGTAGAGAAATTTACAAGTCCCAGAATGCAAAAAAAAAAAAAAAACTGATGAAAAATCTCATGCTTTTGTTTTCTTGCCATCCAGGGTTCGCCCCCTTGCCAGCCCAGGACGCGCGGATGCACGTGAGGACAGCCACCTCCTGACAGAGATCAGGTCAAATGTGCTTCTGCATCGGCTCGAGGCGCCAAGTAATTGTCAGCGTG
Organism: Idiotropiscis lumnitzeri; assembly: GCF_059441095.1. NCBI lineage: Eukaryota > Metazoa > Chordata > Actinopteri > Syngnathiformes > Syngnathidae > Idiotropiscis > Idiotropiscis lumnitzeri. The sequence goes on along the minus strand of NC_142397.1, from coordinate 4,016,085 downwards.
TGCCACAAATACATACATTCGACATGACAGAGGCCTCCGACCCTCAGGTGGAAGATTTCTCGTCTGCCAATCATCATTCCAAATTGCCCCCTTTATGTGAACAGGGTCAAGTCAGAATGAGATTTAATCATCGTCGTTTTCACCAAAGGCTTAAATGCATAAATGCCTTTAAGGTCCAAAGTCAAGTTCGCCCTCAGCCCCCGGAATCCACGACCAGAGTCAAATTTGTATTCCTCAGAGAGAAAACCGCTTCTTGCCCGTACTCAACTTATTAATTGTCCTTCAAAGCCAACTATTGCTCTAATTTCACCGATCTTAAAGCTGTGGTGCCTTTTTGGTCAATCGTTCTGGAGTCGACTTGCACGTTGCCATTCAAGACAACTGTGCACGAGGGTCTTTGGTGCGTTATACGAGATATTTCGAGGTTATGAACGGAACGCAATGAACTCAACGGTGGAAGAATACGTGGGCATTAGTAGACACGCTTCAGTACCCGTGTACTCACTTCTTAGGATTTATTGTTTTATATTAAACGTACGGCGTTCATATATTCATGGCGATGATGACACGACTGTGTTAGCGTAGGTTAGTGATAGACAATTCGGGTTCTGTCGCCCCAAAAGGAAGTGCAGTGGATAAAGAATATATGCCTGTGAGAATTTTTAGAATGTCTGTCTACATGTGCTACTCAGCGGTTTGTGTTCCAATTTACTTTGGGCATAACACCGATCATGAGCCCATCTATGTTTTTTTTTGCACTTTTGTTCGCATGAAGCTACGTGGACTTTCTATGTTAAATACACAACTTGTATTTCACTTTGTTTTATATTTAGTTTGATACATGTTATAAACATGGCGTTACAAAACACATTGTCACCGCTTGTATAGCGGGGCAATTTTAACATGCAAAAATTGAAGCGGACTCCCAGCAGGCCTTTCACCGGATAGCGATGACGTCGAAGCTCGAAAACACGGAGCATGTTCACGCATCATCATCGCAATCAATTGCCGCATGGCTAAGACGCAATGTGTGGCATGATGGTGAAATATTGATTGAAGCAGCTTTAAGCAATTTTAATCTTTCATGACACAGCAGGGCGACATAAAAGTTTATTGGAGTGCTTAATATGGATGTGTTAAAACGCAATGAGAATATGTTTGTTGGCTTGCTTGAAGACTTGGAGAGACTTAACACTTCTGCATCTAATCAATACACAATATAGCTGTATGCTGCAGGCGTGCGTGCACACACACACACACAAAAGCTGACCGAGATCAATAATTAGTGACAGCTTTGGCACAGCTCTTCTTATCCTGAGCATGAATAATTACAGCTAATTAGACACGGCGTCCAATGATCTCACAGATGTAGCTAACCCAAACCAGGTGTCGGTAAACACAGCCTGATGTGCAGATTCGCGTTGATTAGTGCGGATGCACTCAGAATCGCAGGGCCAATCCCATTACCCACACAACACCACACATAGCGAAAGTGCACGTGGTGTACAAGCGGATGAAAATTGCAGGATTGGGACAGTGTGCGTATTATAACACCACTGGGTTGTCGCAGGGCTGTTCCACACAACAACAAGGCACTCTAACAAAAGCAGCCACGCCAGTACGAAGCCCCTGTCCACACACTGGCTTTCACATCATATAATAAAATATAAATAATAAAAAATAAATAAATAAATAAATAAAGTAATTAATTAATTAATTAATTAATTAATTAATTAATTAATTTAATAATTTGTCTTGGGGGGGATTTAAAAAAATAAAAAATAATAATTTGTCTTGGGGGGAACAAAATAAAAAATAAATAAATAAATAAATAATTTGTCGTAGAAAAAAATAAATCTAAATTTTCCCATAAAGCAAACGTCGTCTGTGGATGCTTTAGCTTCATTTTCAAGTTCATTTCTGTAAGTACTACAAAACTGTTGCAGGAAAGGCAGCCTGTTTATTGCATTTCCTGCTGCGGTATTACAGATAATGTGGCCCAGTGTGCTATACAGTCAGAATGAATGAAGTGTTTCAGCAAAATAATTGCTTTTTGCTTGTATATGCATAAAGCTTCGAAGAACAGCACAGCCAATCTCATCTGGGTGACAGAACGTACACCCCCTCCGGCACTTTTTTTTTCCCCTCCAGAAACCATCACACAAAAACTACCCTTCATCTCTGCAACATAAAATAATTCCTTCTGCTTTTTTTTTCCACCCGTAAAGGTCTCCAAGAATGATAATGAGAATAGGGTTGCGGTAAATAGACTAAGTGGCCCCACGAATGGCTGGCGTGGGGGGCGGGTGCAAAATAGGAGAAATAATCAAATGCCTCTTTTCTTTTGTTGTGCGGTAACGAAATAAGGTGACACTGGAGCAGAAATATTTAATGGGATGCGCCAACTACCTCAATGGAGTTGTGAACGTTAAGCACACAACGGTGACTTGACATTCACTCTTGAACCTGCGTGCGGAGGATGGTGGTGCATCGGGACGCCATCATTAACCATTAAGCGGGATGACAGGTGTGTCATATTTGTAGTGGGCTATCTCAATGGTATATAGGAGATCTCATTTAAGCTCAGAGAGCCAACGTCTGCACCTCGAGGCGAGTCTTCAGTGAGTCGTTCAGGCAATTAATCGCGCAACTCATTTGGTGTTTAGTGTGATGCGTTTAGTCCCCAGTCGGTTATAAGGTGGCCAATGGAGCGAAGATCAGCCCTGATGTACAGTATGGCTATAAAGCTGTCTTATTTAACTCAAATTGTACACTATTAAAACAGTGGGCTCAATAATAAAATGGCAAAACGTTTCCTGGATTTTTGTACGAAAAATTCATCAAATCCAATGCATTTGCGTGACGACAATCTTCCGTCCTATATTTCGCGTTATTGAGAGTAGCTCACACAATCTAGCTGAATGTAATAATCCTGTTAACACCGGACCCTGAGCGCTTCTTTATCAGGGTGCCCAAGATGTCAGGGACTGCGTATCAACCGGTCTTCAGATGGGGGTTGCTGATTCCAGAAGTGACAGGCATGAAAGAATGGATTAAGTTGTTGACCTGATCCATCTTTGCACCTGCTTTGATGGCTGCGACTGAAGTCTGGATGCGCTCGCAGTCGCCATCTCGCTCTCTGCAGTAAACTCTTCCAGCTCGCAATCTAATCCTGCACAGGGTACCATGTGACATCTTTTCTACGAGCATCTCCACTCTTGTAATGTTTCCTGCATGATGGGATAAAGCATCCAAATGCGACGGGACCATTAAATTCCACCCAACGGGCCCATAAGATCAGGTCACTGCTGGGTCAAAGGAAAATTAAGAATCGAGTATGGCTGCTAGTTCCGGATGAGACATTGCCACCCACGACAAATGCGTTATCTCCGCCACGACAGACAAGCGTGTATCGCCTTGGGTCCCTCACATGACAAAGTTAGCATTCTTATATCCTCGAGTATACCTCTTTAAAGTCATGTTGCACCTTTATTTTCGCCACCCGAGAACTGTCGCAAAGCATCCCTTGGCTTGGCCTCGATATTAATTTTTTTTTGCACTTTGTTAGTCGAATGTGAAGCCAAATGTCTTGCATGTGATGATGTGAAAACACAGCTGCAGGGCATCTGCTGAATTAAAGGCTCGGGAGAGTTGGCAGAACACCGGATCAGGTCCCTCGACAGATGGCAACCGTACACGCCGGCCCACAATTAGTCGGTTATTCACTTAAAGGAAAACATCATTTCAAGTCTCACATCAGAAAATGAACCGAGCACGTTCGCTGCCAGGACTTCCTGCGCTCTACTTAGTAGCTCTGCCCAAACTGATGTTAGATGTGTCACAACAAACGGGTGATACTGAACGGTCTCTTCCGATGGTCTGCCATCCGTTCATCTTATTCTGGACCCGAACCGGGGTGGACGACACCCTTGACTGATTATCACTCAGTCGCGGGATTACTGTGAGCAGCACACAGAGTGAGAATGGAGACCACAACGGCGGCTGGAAGTAAGATATGTTAACCGTTATGATGTTGATGGCCCAGTCAGATAAAATGCTGGAGTTTTACTGAAGAGCTTTGGAAGGAAGGAAGGAAGGATGAAAGGGAGGGAGTGACGGAGTTAGTGAGGGAGGGAGGGTTGGAGTGATGGAAGAAAGGAACAAAGAAAAAAGAAAAACAAATAGAGAAAGAAATGAAAAAAAGAAACAAAGGAAGAATGGAAGGAAGGAAGGAAGGAAGGATTGAGGGAGAAAGGAAGAAAGAGGGGGAGGGCTGGGAGAGAGCTAGGTTAGGAAGGGAGGGAGGAAGCAAGGAGGAAATGAAGGAAGAAAGGAAGGAAGGCAAGAAGGAAGGATGAAAGAGGGAGTGATGGAAGAAAGAAAGACAGAAAGAAAGAGCGAGAGAGAGAGAGAGAAACTTTTATTCAAACTGCGAGGAAAACTAGATTTGCTTGCTCCATAAAGTTGTACCCGCACTCCTTACATCCCAAACACGCACCCACGTGTGTATCCCCCCCACACACACACGCGCACACGCACACACACACACGCCCCGCGCGCAATTACAATACGTTGATGACATGCGGTGTCACCGCGATATAATTAAAATATTTTATTCACAGTGCCAAGTTTAACCATTTTTATAGTTTATATGGTTTTAAATCGTGAATCTGTTGATACGTGACGCAGCTGACTCTGACAGCTCCCACTTTTCTTAGGAAACGTTGATCAAGATAAATCAGTCCTTCAACGTCTTTGTCACAGTGAATGGCGCTCACCACTTCCTTCTTTCTTTCCCTCCATGTTGCTTTCAAACCGGTCGCGTGTGTGTGGACGACGTGACAGTTATAGAAGCAGATAAATGCATATTCAAGCAGACACAGCTTTAGCTCACAAGCATCCAGTTAATGCTAACAATGCGAAATGCTAAAGGCAGGCTAACAAACAGCATCAACGCTATAAATCTTTAAAACACAAACAGCATAGCAGCAACATACAGAGAAAGATTATTGGCCGTACTTACGGGCAATTATTCTGCCTACTCGGTGAAAACCAATTTGCCGAGATGTTTTCATCCAAATCGTTTGCGTTTGTGCACCACACTGCCACCTAGAGGGGCAAATAATTATTACGTTTGCTAAAGAAGCTAAATTTGTGTGAAAAATGTATCATGTTCAATAAAAGTTTGTCTTTTCAACATTATTTGTTTCAAAGAAAACACATTTTCATCAAAATTACAAGGCGTAAAGCCTTTATCAAATATTGATACTCAATCAACGAGTACTCAAACGGGCTGTATTAGGTCTGAAAAATCTGTCTCCAGCATCCCAAGTCACTTGCATCATTTTCTGAACGGGTTACACTATATTTTCGCGAATACTGAGTAACTCACAAAGTTACTAATGGTAGTGAATATTTGATACGTTTCGGGCTTTGCATCCATCTGAATATAGCTTGAAAAGGAATTTGCAAGTCATTCTGTTTTGATGTTTTGCACTGTGGCCCAATTACTGTACTTCAGTTTTTAGCTTGTGTTTTCACAATCTCTCACTCTCAAAGCAGGCCATGTCTCTTGAAACGCCTTCAAGGAAACGCAGTCACCATGTGAACGCATATGAACAACTGGAATGAAACCAGTGGAGAAACTTTTGTTTAACGTACTGCAGCCAAACGACTCAGATCCGGTCTGGTCTTCAGCGAAGAGACGTCAAACTAACATCTACAGTAGGAATGCTCCGTCAGCTCCTGCAGCCATTAACACCAAGCCCCCCCCCCCTTGTTTTTGAGGGTAAGTTAAGAAGCCAGGAGCACTGCGCTTTGATGGAGGTGGAGGGAGGAACTGTGTAAATGTGACACAGAGTTACTGCGGCAAGGAAAATGACTGTGTCACCACGGTGCATCAATCAGAGCATCGAGGGGGCTCGACTACTGAGATGTTTTGTAGCCAGGGCCCAAGGCTATGGCCTCCCCTCGAGGAGGGGGTCTCGCTCGTGTCTGAGCCGGCCCTACTTTACATGGAGATATATTCCGTAAGCCCGGGAGAACAGCGGGGCGGCACGCAAATGTTTTCCAAACTGCGACCACGCTTGGCATAAATTGGAGCAAACATGCAAGAAATGCATGTTGTTGGACTTCTACTGCACTTAAAAGATAACTTGCAGCCTACAATTCTGGTGTGGGCAAACTACGGCGCGGGGGCCACATGTGGCCCGTTAAACTTTTTAATCCGGCCCGCCGAATTTAAATAATAAATGACATTAATAGGCCTTGTTAATATTTTATTTTGTAAATAATGTGGTGTTTCAAAGACATTTGGTTTTAATGCTCTTGTTCATTTTTATTTCAAATAAAATGGTGTTTTTTTCTCCGGTGAGGTGATCTTACCAAAACACTCCATCCATCTGCTCCTGGTCCAGCCGCTCTGTCAAATTTTAGAACCCATTGTGGCCCACCAATCAAAAAGTTTGCTTACCCCTGCTCCAATTCAACAGTAATGGTGTCAAAAAAGTTATGGTAAAAATGAGTCCTATAAATTTCAAAGGTGTGATCTGAAAACGGAGAAAGATGTGTGGCAGCTGTGAAGCACACACATATACACATATATATATCAGAATCAGAAATCCCTTTATTGTCATTGTACTCAAGTGTGCAACGAGATTAGAGAGCTCCCCTCTCCAGTGCAATACAACAATAATTCAAATAAATATATAAATTAGATAAAAAAGAGAATAGTTAGTGCAATGGAAAATAATACTGAAATATATATATATATATATATATATATATATATATATATATATATATATATATATATATATATATATATATATTAAAAAACATTTTTTTAAAAAATGTAAAAAAGAAAGAAAAAAAAAAAAGCAATGAAATGTAGAACGGCCGCCTTGTTGCAAGATTGCTGTCCATTTACTGCAGTACACATCATAAACCCGTTACGTTTTCAAAAGTCACATTCTAATCACGCGTTATTTTGACACTTGCGTGAACCCAGACGAAGATCATGTCCCACTAAAGAGCAGCCTTTGCACAGATCCATCCAATTAAAGGCAGCCCCAGTGTAGATAAGGTCACCTGAGCCCGTACACGCACAATGACAACCTGATGATCTCGTTGCAGCCTTTGAGGGGCCTTACAAAAGACTAACATGAAACTTCAAAGTTATTTTCATATTGGATGGCGTACTCGGAATAGTAATTTCTACCCGGGTGATGCCGAAGCTTTGATGTGTCCTCTTTCATATTTATTTCTTTACCCTTCTTCAATGTAATGAGAATATGAAAATTATTCCACTGGCGCCATTCAAGGCACCCCCGTGGTGCTGCTACTGGTCTTTTCCAAAATAAAATGACCGCAGATCATCCCACAACTGTCATCAATCATTCATATGGAAATTACACTCAAGGCTCACATTAGATTTTACAGACACACCAGAATGCACACACATTCCCAAACATCATATTTTACATTTGACCTTCATGGTTAAAAAAAAATTAATAAATATAAAAATTGCTTTTGAGTAACTGGTGAATATGATTACTTTTAAATTCTAAAAAAGCATTACCTAAAAAAATACATGTTTAAAAATAACTGCTCAGTCAGTATGGTATTGCCACAAACACCAAACACAATTAATAAAAATAAACATATTGTAAAAATGTTTTATTCTTACATTAAGTCTAGATGTGGTATTTTTTGCACAGAATTTCTATTAAGAAATCCATTTTATTTTGAGTTTTGCTTGAGATGCTCACTTTAGGAGTAACTGTATATGTTGCAGATATCTGTAATTCAGTTTTGTCTAGTCAGCAAGAACATACAACTGTATGTAGTTTCATTTTATAAAAGGAGTTAATTTCTTACACTCCCTTTGATAGTGTTTTTTTTAATTAAATACAGAAGACCACTGCTATCTGCGGATGACAGCAATCGTGAACGTGGATAATTGACGGCCATTGAAATGTGATGGGGAAAATAAATCAAAATAAAATGCACATTTTGACAGATGAAAGGAGTACCGTATTTTCTGGGATATAAGTTGCGTGTTTTGAAAAAACTAAAGAAAATACATTACAAAATATTGAGGGAAAAATAATCCACAATTATGCAAATCTGCAGGTGCCCAGTCACGTGTATGCTGGGATCTACCGTACAAAAAAAGGCCCATGATCGCACCTCCGGGTTTGTGATCCTGCTATTTCTCAGATTTTTTTTCCCCAACACTATTTTGTTTCACCTCCTGTTTATTTTGGGTATGATTCTGCCACTACTCGATGGCTGCAAATTATTTAGTTTGACATAGCACACATTTGACAGAGCAATGACGAAACCTGGCAATAATATTTGGCTCAGCTTCGATTTTGCTGGAGTTTATTTCATGTCAATGGCTTTCAATCCTGCTTTTTATACCTACAAAAGTGAAGGCTGTAATGTAAATCTTATGGAATGATTATTAATGTATATTGTGAGAATTTTTGGGCGATATAGGGAAAAATGAGATTAGTTAACTGTAAACAGATATTGGTACTGTTTCACTATTTGTGCAATGCAGTTGTGTCATCAATTGCTCTTGGCTTTTGATGTTTATTGTTTTAAGCATGTTTTCTATAACTTCATGTGTTCATATTATTCAAAAATGTGCATCGCATTCACCTCAGATTTAATTCGTTAAAAATCGTTCCACACACGGAAAAAAAAAATCATTATTTAAAAAAATTCACGCCAGGAAGGTTACAGGTAATCAAGTCGGCTTATGAGGTGTCCGTTATTTATTTTTCAGGAACGGGCAACAACAGTACGCTCTTCGAAAGTGTTAAAATTAACAGCACTGCTCAGGGTAGCAATTAGCTTTTGTTCGCTAAACAGACTGTTAGCGCAACAAAATTAGCTTCTTACCAGCGACTTGGGTGTTGCCACTTCATGCATGTTCGAGTCCACCGAAAGCAGCCAATTCATGAAGCTGTCAGCGTTGTGTCAATTTCAGAACTCCTCATCAATGAGCCCTGGAGGTGGTCTTCTTGAACAGTGCTTCGGGAGCTTGTTCAGCAAACAAAAAGTTCCAGGAAGGAGGCCCACTCCACAGCCGAGTGTGGCCACATTGGAACGTAACATTGAGTGGCGTACACGTAACCCGTAGCTGTTTCATTCCAAAGAATAAAATGGCGGGTTGGAGTAGTAGCATCTAGCCTCGCCAACAGTCAAAAAAAAATCCTCATCCTAAAAATTGTGCATGTCTACTCAGTCCCTGTAAATATCCCGACTGGTGCTCAGCAAAGAAGCCATGTGCAGGGTCTTAACAGCACAATCTTCACTTCCACATTTCCTCATTGTCAAATAAATCAGCCGCGGAGAGGTTAATCCATTTGATATGTTGAAATGGCCATAGGTAGGGATGCCCACAATAATTTGGGTGGCAATTGATCACCGTTTTTGGACGTTAGAAGCAATGAAAGTACAATGATTTCCAATCTGGAGTTTGTAATTATTGCCTTCAATGACTGGCCGAAAAACGGCGCGAGCAGAGGGGGCGTGGCCAATTCCTCATTTAAAGTAGACGTTTTTCAAGTCGTCACTAATTTCCTGATTTCTCAAAAAATAATAGATGGAAAAAGAAAATAAGTCATTTCAGTTTCCTGATTAAAAAAAAATCATAAACTGCGCTTGTTAGTGAAAAATGAGCCATCTTGGGTCTTGTCCTCCAAGTACCCTAAATGCTACAAAAACGTTTTGATAATATTTAATTAGGCTATTTCTACGCTGCAGATTTCACTTACTGCAGAAGAGTTCTGCAATGTAATCATTGCCATGGAGAGTATGAGGAAACTGAGTTACAAGCTTCATTACACAAGGAATTACACTCACAAGTCAAGGCACCATTGTAGAAACAAAAACTCGGGTCCATGGCTGGCCAGGTTCCGCTCCACACCACCGCGGGACGCATCGGTCCTTAGACAAATGGCTGCTTAACAAGCTGCAGAGTGGGCAAGGTCACAGCTTGACACTGTTTCAGCACAATAACTCAGCGCTTGTGCACTTTGGCTGTGACACTGTTGTAGAGGAGAGCACAGTGGGGAGCTTTTATTTCAAGTAGTCAGGATCCATGTTAGGTTTTACTATTCTTGGTTAGGTGTCCAGTCCACAGGCCATTTGCAACCCACTGTACATATTCTGTTGGCCCAACTATGTATTCTAGGCCCTGACTGAAAAATCAGCTGGTCAATTTAATGTGCTGATACCTCTTAAAGCAGGTGTGGGCAAACTACGGCCTGGGGGCCACATGCAGCCCATTAAACATTTTGATCCGGCCCACCAAATTGAAAAAAATTTAATTACTAAACCTTGTTAATGTTTCATTTTCTAAATTCTGTGGTTTTTCAAAGACATGCATATTGTTGTAATGCTTTGGTTCACTTTCCTTTAAAATTAAATGTTTTCTTTTTTTTTTTTTGTCCTATGAGGTGAGGTTACCAAAACGCTCCATCCATCTGCTTCTGGTTCGGCCCCTCTGTCAATTTTTAGAACCCATTGTGGCCCGCCAATCGAAAAGTTTGCCCACCCCTGTCTTAGAGCCATCCCCCTTTTTTTATTTGAAACACCTTACAAAATAAACTAAAGATAGCATTCAATTCAAATGCAATGCAAGACCATTTAAATATCCGTTACATCATAATTTATAGGAATAATTTGTCCAAAGGGAAAAGAAAGTACTTTTATTTTTGTTGGCGAAACGACTCACTTTACATCACACAAAACAATTTTTAATAACAAAAATAGTGATTAGACAACACCATCAAAAAGACAAGCCAAATGCACAAGTGAAAAGTCTTGGAGAAACAGCGGAACCTCTTTTCAATCGAAGATGGTCTCCTGCGCAGTGTGCTTGCAAGTCAGAAAAGAAACACAGAATAAACACGACTTATCAGACCAAGCACAGCCTCTTGCAGTTTGTGAAAAAAGGGGGGCGGGGGGGGTCCCCTCCCATGACGGTGGCGCGGTCAAGCGACAACCGGCGGACTTGAGACAGACGCGCTGAACTGTCTTGCTTGTGCTGGTGTGACCATGCTTACCAAACAAGAAATGTTCAAAACAGAGGCCCAACATTCACTCTGTTTCGGGCCAAGAGGATTACACACATGAATATGAAGGAAATCAGAAGAAGAAGGGGAGGGGAAAAAAAAAAAAAAAACATGAACACACATTATCCAAGCGCAAAACATTTTTAAGCCGTTTCTTGCAGCTTTCTACTTGGCGGCCATTTTCCTGATGTTCATGATCAACCTTTTGCAGTATTCCTTGTGGTCCACGGGCTTTACATCCATCACCGTCGCCTTGATCCTGGACTCGTCCTAGAAGACGACATGATAATGTTTAAAAACCTTTAGTTGTGCAGGCAGAATATGACTTGCTGCTTGCAGAGTTGAGGAAATAATTGATACCAGACTTTTTTTTTTCTTTCTTTTTTGGCGAGCAGAAAGGGGAAGGGGAAGCAGTTACCCACAGAGGGGGTTGTAGCGAGCAAGATGAAAGAGATTGCAAACACAAATGCCTTTTGCTCTGTTGATGATGGGGCACGACACCAAACAAATTAAAAATAAATAAATATTTGTACCACCTGGTGCTAGTTAGCCCCAAAGACAACATGAGTAGCCTGGAAAGCATTATTGGTATTTCAATAATTAAATTCGATAGTTACATTTTATTTGACTTTGATGAATTGAGTTACAAGCTTGGTCATGGAACGAATTCGAGTGGAACCTCAACTTATGAACTCAATTAGTTCTTCGACCCTGTTTGTAACTGAAGTTTAGTAAATCAATGTAAATTTTCCGACTAAAATGCCACACCCCAAATTATATTTACATTTATGGTTTTTTCCAAACATACTCATTTATCTACAATAAATCTGATATTTGATTATGCTACAATTTAATTTATTGCTTGTGTTTATAAAAAAAAAAAAATACAAGGGAAGAGGCGCTAAAAAAAATGAATTGCATCGTAAATGGTGATTGCAAGATTGAGGGGAACTGCAACACATTATTTTTCAAAACCATTCAGCTTTCGTTATCAGCAAACCCGGTGCCTGAAACACAAACCTCAAAAGGTTTTAATCCTTTTGTGAACCAAAACCACTCAGTGGATGAAAATGCAGCCCGATGTAACAATAAGTTCAAATACAGTGTATATGACAGATAATGGATAACGGAACATCCCATTCGTGGACATTAAAGTGCTGAACGCGATAGACGTGGCTAATATGACAGCAAGCAGCATGCGAGCCAAAAATGCCACAAGCGCCCTCGCAGCTGTCTAGACAGCGGAGGTCAGCCGTTCTCCGCAAGTAAACAGGTTGTGCTCGTTTTGTCTCCATTAATCCCCCTTGCCGCATAAAAAAAATAAATCCCAAGCTCGCCTTTGGTCTGGTGCCCACGTTCAAGAACGACACTGCTACTGGCTTATTATGATGCAAGAGGACGCTGGATGTAGATGACACGTATACAAAATGTTCCAAAAGGGCCGAAAAGATGAACGAAAAGTCCAACGAGACTGATGGTATGACTGAGTCCACCTTAAGTTCCAGGAACTTTTTAGCAATTACTTGTTGCTAAGGTTGGACTATGCCCAAATCTGATTTAGTGCCATTATATCCATTTTTTGGGGTCTATCTCATTTCAAGCACATTTAGACAATATTTCATTGATTATGCTTTCGCTACAGTTTAGGTCGTTTTACAGCTTTGCGCGTCTTTATTTGTGTAGTCTATGCAGATGCGGTTGTTTAAACATTACAATATGTCAAGCTGGCATTGACGGGATATATATATATATATATATATATATATCTTGTCGGGTGGCTTACGCTGCATTCACATTGGCAGATATCAATCAGATGTTTATCAACATTTGGAAGAGATAAATCCAAAGCATGCTGCGTTGCTGCTACGACCAACCAACAGTACTTTTGTTACATTGGAGTTTATTTCTAATTTCTGGCTGGGTGGAGACATTTCTCTTTACGGCCATTAGAATCAAACGACCTTCAGATATGCCGAGAAAGCATATTCGCGTCTTAATGGTGTTATGACGACGTTCCGCTTCACAAAAGGGCAGCTATAAAACAAGCTAAGGTTGCGCTGGACTGTGCTCAAACAACCAAACCACCGCCCGTGGGCCATTAGCCTGGCGTCCATTTCTTTTTAGCACTGTGCGTGTGGTCAGGAGGGAACCGGTTTTTAACATGAAAAATGTACTCCACATTGTTCTTATAAAAGCACAGTGACAACAAAATATAAAAGAAGGTAGAGAATTAAACTTGTGTATCATTGGCAGATAATTCAACGTGCATTGTGCTTCTCATCCTTGGCCACCAGGGGGCAGCAGAACACAAACAGACATACACAGATTTAATTAGACTGCTGCAATATTAGTGTTTTTTTTTGGCAGAGGACAAAGAATATATGCATGAGTATTGTTGCATGCCGTGTCCACATGTGTGGCTACCGCTAACGTGTTCAAATAGAAGTTGTCTCGAGAGTTATAATGACTGCAAAATTGATGCTAATTTGGTCAACCCGTTTATGGCTAGGACTATTTTGCAAGACCGACTTAATTTGATTTGTTTCATCCCTCGTGTAATTCTGTTTCTTTAATGTTTGGAATTAAAGGTGAAGAATCATCCAATCTTTTTCTGAACATTTGGACGGTCATCTTCAAACCGAAGCAGATGACAACGATGGGGGCGCTCGCATCACACAATGGCTGGCCCGCAGTCGGGAAAAGGAGGGGTTTTTGCAGGTGTCTCTGCTGAAGAAGCGAGTAAAGTTTTGGCGGCGTGAGCAACACACTGGCCGGGTCTGTGCGACACAGGCGGATGCGGCCACTGGCCGCGCTCCAGACTTCCTGCTCAGAGGCCCAGCCCAATCAATTCTTTTATGCACCGCAAAACAAAACTATCTGTGTGACTGTGACAAAGCTGTGAGTGTGTGAGTGTGTGTGTGTTTCTAAAAGCATTGGAATATGAGCAGCATTGGCAGGCCAAAGGAGTGAGCGGTAGCTACGTTAATGAACGGAAAACCAACATGTTCAGTCTACAGTCTATTACAGGTGAATGCTGAAAAAAACAGAGGTGGGCAAAGCATGGCCCTGGGGCAACATAGGTCCCACTTTGTTCTTTAATCCGGTTTACCAAGAATTAATTTGCCAAGAGTCCGGCAATATTTTGGGCATTAATTAAGCTGTTTTTAACAGAAATTGGTTAATTTAAAATCAAATAATTGTTTTAGTTTGTTTAGTATTTAACCATAACTACCCTGTTTAAAAATAAAATGTAACTCCTGTTTCAGGACATGTTTAGGACAGTTGGACATCCATCACCATACAACCAGCTGTTACGTACGTTATACGTTTCTAGCTTCACTCTGTTGCGGAACACAAACGTGTGAAAGTTGGCTTGCTGGAAGACCTCGTCAAACGCTGCTTCATTCTGAAAACAAATGAATCATTTTTACATGTCGGACAACAGATGAGATTTCAGGAACAGGATTATAGCTAAAAAAAAAAAATGTCTCACCGAGTCCTTGAGCTGTCCCAGGTAAGCTGCGTTTTGGCCCAAAATGGCCTCAGCGTTCTCTTGGAAGCAGGTCACCCACTGGTTGTCACTGTAATCTGCAATGTTGGCCTGGCAACAAAAAAAAAATGGGGAAAAAAGTTAGACTCGGGAGGTCAGTTTTACTTCTGGTAATGGAACTGTCAAAAAGTGAAAATCTGTGAGTAATTGACCCCTTGGCCTAAGAAAAAGTTCAGAACTGCCTTATAGATGCCATAAGACAGTGGAAAAGCACTACCTCTATAATATATGGCTATGGCCAGAATAAATGAAGCCGCTCCCCTGCACTGCAACAGCTCCTCTGCACTAATGCGTTCATCTTGGGGTTTTCACATATACTGGATTTAAAATGCAACTCTGTCAAAAATGACATTTTGATTCATATTTCTTATATAAATTAGAGCGCGACTGATGTGGATTTTTTTTCCCCCAACATATACAAACTAGTCAGATAAATGCTTAATGTTAGACAGGGCAGAAAAACAGCGACTAGGTGAGCATAGAGTCTCCCTAAAAAATCTGCAACGAGCAAATGGGCAGGCACCGCTGTCATTTAAAATTGACATGTAGTGACCTAATATTCACAAAGAATATGAATATTTACAAGGTAATCATCGTCATCATTTACAAAGCCTTACTGCATTTGCAGACGATTTACTACTTTCGATATTTCTAATGTGAGAGTCTGAATGTTCAGCTTCGATGCCAAAGAACGAGGTCTGCATAGCAATTGACCATGGCAGCAATCAACAGCGCCCCTTGTGGTTGAAGCCAAGTACTGCTCTTAATTTTGCTTCCACAGCATCAAGACATAATGAACCATTTTCACGCCATCAAACAAAATTGAACAATAGAGTACACTGTCCATCTCATCTGTGACAGCAAGGAAAGAGGAGACAGCAGATTGATACCACAGAAGAAGAAAGATGGTTTAAGAGTGCTGAGGAGAAACATTTGCGGATATCAGCATTTCTGTGACGGGAACTTTTTGTCTCAATCCACATGGGGGCATTTTTCTTACACAGATTTTTTTTTTTTTTTAAACAGCCACCATTTATCTCCATGTGGATGGTATATTTTCCCGTTGCTGTTGAGAAAGCGCTATATAAAGTTGAGTTGAGAGTTGTTTTAATGCATAGTCTATCATTCAGACAACCCCCCCCCCCCCCCAAAAAAAATGCATGCACATCACAGTGGCTTTGGCCCGAGGGAGCCCAGTGCTGAGTCACTCACACTTAGAATGAGGCGGTACTTGAAGTTGGGGAATTCTTTGTCGCACTTCTCGCAGCGGAACATTCCGTTGTGCTGGTCCACCACCTTCTTGTTGCATTCTTGGCTCGGGCACGCCTGGTAGAGGCAGAACTCTTTGCGCAAGTACACAACAGTGCCGATGCAGGTGTAGTAGTCCGCCTGAAAATAGGTTAAAAAAATAGTCATACATTTTTAAAAAATCCTGATGGGTTTGAAAAGCAATCTCAACACACACTGAAAATCAGTAATGAATTCAAGCATTGCCATCCAAATCAGAAAAGGACCTCTAAAATAGTGAAAATCAAAAAAGTCCCATCCATTTAAAAAAATAAAATAATAAAAAACATAAAAATTTGCATGCATATTCTGCCTCAACTTTCTCATGACCTTTCTATGCTCCAAACATGAACAGTTACAAAACACACACTTGATCGACTTTCAAGTTTTTTTTGTTTTTTTTAGCACATGAGGTGCAACGTCGGTGCAGCAGAATCCTAATGGCACTGATGCAAATGAGCGCTCACTGCCTCTGCAAGTCAGAGACACGGGCTGCACATAAATAGCTTTTAGGAGACATCCCTCGCCGGCATGGAAAATACCCAAAGCAGGGGAAATGGATTTCACATTCATAAATAGATGAATACAAAAAAAAAGAGTGGAGGTGCAAAAATGAAGAAATGAAGAAGTGGGAGGCACCTTTACCGCAGATACAACCTATTAAGTGATTGTTCTACACCAATCCATTCAACCGGAGGAGCTTTTTAGAGGGGAGACATTAATGATGCTTGACCTGAATAATGTCCTAGTTGCTTTAGTTCACCCGAAAGTTGCGTGATGAGGGCCGTGGGGAATTTGGATTAGATATACACTCAGTAATACTAGTGTAGCAAAATCTATTTAAAAAAAAAAAAAAAAAAAATTCAAACAATGCACATATAATGCGCACACAGTGCATTGTTAAAGCGTTCACTTTTTCGGGTGTTGTCAACTCGACTATTGTATTTGGTTTGTCGAGCGGGTACCTACGATTTAAAACTTGCTGCTCATTAAATCGTAAAATATAAAAAAGAAATCGTATGACATATCAGCGTTGATAAAGCTGTAGGGGTTGACGCTACCTAAAAACATCCCATACCACCTTTTCACCTCTCAAAAAACGGAAGTAAATCCCTTTTCAATTAGGGAGGCATCTTGGGAGGAAAGACCGTGTTTGTCGCCAAGGCGACAGGTAACTGTCACAGGGGGCAGGAGGTGGGAGTTGGCGACACTGTCACTTTGTGACAGAAGCAATTAATCGCACCGGACTTCCTTTGGGAAGTGGGGTCTTCGGAGACCTTGACCACAATGTTTGGTTCGACAGCCTCGGCTCAGCTCTTCACTCATCACATGGTAAAAACGTGCGCTTCCATAGGTCAACACCTTTTCCTCTGCGGAAGCATGAGAGGGCCTTCACCTGACAGCCGATTAAATGTTCGCAGTCTCGGAGTGGACGGCGGAGAAATATGAGGACGGCTTAAGCAGCATTGTTGGTCTCCAGATGACAGAAGGCAACTCAAAAAAGGATCTTAAAGGTGAGGCAGCAAGTCATTTCTTAGGAGTGGCTCAGAATTGGGACAGCCTGGGCCAGGCCGGGAAAGAATTCAAGAATTTTGGCAATTCTGGACTTAACTGTACCACGACACATCCATTGGGGTACCAACTAAGGATGAGTTAGTACTGATGCCCAATATCAAGGTATCGGGTACTCATAGAGGCTGCCGATATCAGCCACCAATATCATTATTGATCATTTTTTTATGATCAGCGGAGGGGAGGGGAAGAATGGTGTTCACGAATCGCAGCCGAGCTAGCTTTCAGTTTTCAATCTCAATCGCAATATTTACAAAAACATTTCACAATTAGATTATTTTCCGAAATTGTTCAGGGCTAATTTTTGGCGCACTTTAAAAACAACCACAGTTCCGTGAATAAAGTAAATATCAGCCATAAAAACAAAGGCAAACACTATCAAGTAAATCATCTTTGCCAGTATATATATATATATATATATGTGTCTATGAAAGACCACAGTATTTAGAAAAGAAAACATTAACAAGGTTTATTCATTTCATTTTTTTATCAAGTTTGGCGGGCCGGATTAAAACATTTAACGCATGTGGCCCCCGGGCCGTATTTTTCCCACGGCTGTATTAGAGGTATGCGTAAGACTTCGCCTTAAACAAAGCTTGCATTCACCCTTTCACCCTGAATTCATCTCGTGGGTTGTTTTGTTTTTTTTTCACAGGAATTGCGCAAGATCAAGACTGATCTTTGCGTCCTGCGTCGCATGTCCGTGTTATCACTCCACAATTTGCTCTTTCCCTAACTTAATCCCCTTCAACATATTGTGATTTCTAAACGTGGAGCGCATGCTAAATCAGGTCCAATGGCGTCTGCTAATACCTCAGAGTCGGCTGTCATTTTCCGCTCCAGTTGATTTACACACTTCTGCGAACACCATTTCCCTTCGCAGTACAAACAAGCGGCGAGGAAATTAAAGAGCACATATTATTGTACTGATCCACGGGCGGTAATTTCATTACGGAGGGCAAAGAAGAGTTGGGGTGACGGGGCGGTATATGTAATCGATAGCAGAGATAAATGTGACTTTGAGCAAGAGCAAATGGGCAGACGGGGAAAGACAGCAGATTAATGAGCTGGAAGAGGAGATCGGGAACCTTTTCAGTAGACATAACCGCTTTTGCTGCGATCTAATAAGTTACTGATTATAAAGAATCGTCAGGGCTGTTGGCGGAAAATAACCCTTGCGGTGTGACAAGGTTACAGAGAAACGATAGACCTGCATCGTGCGCGCTTGTGCTTTAACATCCGCAAAGAACAGGCCGCAGACGTCACAAAGTACCTTCTCGCCGTGTCCCAGGTGCTCCATCTTCACGTCAGACAGGGTCTTCCAGTTGGAGTTTGCCATGCTGCCGCTTCCTTTCGACTCGGTCAGAGAACGGACTTCCATGCAGTGGCCTTCCTTGTCAAACCTGCACCACAGCAAACATTTTAGTGCTGAGCAGCGAGGAGGAGAACAAGGTGAGCGTTAACGTTTGATCTCAGGTTGATGAACTGAAAACCTCGGTCAGAAAGTTTGGCGTTTAGAAAGGCGACTGTTGAAAATGCAGCTATCAGTGTATTAAACGTCATGTCTTCTCTCGGTATAAAATAATGATCTGCTATGATTCAAATTCAGCTCTGCATCATCTATAGCAAGGCTCATACTTTGACTCCAATTTAGGGATTGGCACAAATGAGCACCATTCTGAACCGGGTATTCAGGACACACGAGCAAAATTGAGCAGTGTCCTCGGCTTTAAGTTTTTTGTATCAAATTGATTGTTTTGAGCGCTTCGATTTGTCATATTAACCGAGCCTAATTGCGGCACGGTCTCTATTAGAGTGTAGTGTGTGCTTGTTCAGTACATCACAACTAAAACGCAATCCTTTCCACACGTCTGCCAACCAGTAGCAGTCACGACATTCATTTCGGTGCGTGTTGTTTGATGGCTTTGCGGCAAGCAACGACAGCTTGAGAAATAAATCAAGAGAAGAGGGATAGCAAAGTCACTCAGGGTCGGGCTTGATGCAGCCGTATAAAAAAAAAACCATTTTCGCACACTGTTCCTTGTTATCCAGAGAAGACAACAGCAAGGGAACGAAGAAGGGGGGAGAAAAGTGGTAAAAATGAAGAGGAGGGGACAATTTAAAATGGTCGCCGAGATCAAAAGTGTTTGCTAATGTGTTTGGCCACAAGGCACAGCAACACGCAGGTCAGGTTGTAAATACTTGCCTTGCTCCTGAAGGCATGACTAATTGAAAGCATCCCAATTAATGCAGCAGAGCGTTGCCAAGGCAACGCGCCAGCTGCCACGATCCACTTTTCGCTGACTAATGCCGGCAAACCGATTACGGGCAGAATTTACCTTAAGATTGTGCACGTGAGTAACGTAACTAGTGGCCTTCAGTATCATCCAAACTTGTGGAACAATACTATTGATAAATGGGAGTTCCATCAATCCATTATCTTATCCGTTTATCCTTACAAGGGTGCCGGAACCTATCCCAGTTGACTTGGCCTCTCTCTCGGCCAATCAACACATTTTCTGTCAAAATGTGCCGTTTAAAGTCAAATGAATAGAAGATGTTAAACAGCCATCATGGGTTTTGATTTCACATCCATTTTCTTTAATGTAGGAGGAAACCAATAAATAATGGCGTTCCGGATTACAAGACTGCAAAACACACAATCGATGGCATCGGTGTCCGGACTACTCAGTGAAAATGAGAAGTGCGAGAAACAAATGGGCACATCACAGTCACGCAACAGCGGCCGCGATGAAACAAATTAGATCCAGCAGAAAATGTGCAGCTGTCGTTCGGAAGTGGGTGAGACGAACTAGCCCCGCACGGATGCAGGTTGTCGGATGCGCGCGTACAAGTCTTACATGTGTTAAAATGTCGGCGTGTGAAGGGACGAGGACACGTACGTGTGAGGAGGAGCGGCCTCTGGAAGTAGTCGGATCAACACCAAGATATCAATAAAGTCTGCGCTAATATGTTTCCTCCTGGCTGTCGGCCGCAGAAAGGAAATTATGGGGAAAATGCTTACAGGCAACTTTATTAGGTACACCAGCACAATAAAACAAAACAAAAGCCGTTAAAAAAATAATGGCAGAGTTATTTTTCTGATGACGGATTATTTGGCAGGTAAAACAAAAAAAAATAAAAATAATAAAAATAAAAAAAAAATATATATATATATATATATATATACACACAAATTTAACTAAATAATTTCTTAGTTTGCATAAAGTTCAAGTCGAAGTGTTCAACAAAGTGTTAAGAGGCCTAACATGTGCAAGTATGAAAAAAGTGGGAGCCTATTTATTGCCGTCCGAGACAACCAGTCTACCTCATGCAAAACTGCAACTCCCACCGCAGAATTCTCTTGCACACCGAGGGAAATCAAGCATAACAATTTTTTTTGTCCCTGACCACAAATTGAGTCAGTGCTGCTGTAAACACGTGAAGACATTGAGCAAAAATAACAGCAGAATGAAAACGAAGTGTGAGGGTCACCAGGCTACGGCGAAGGCGCCTTGTTTGCTTCTTTCCCCATCACGGCGGATGAGTGAAGGACGAGAGCGACGGCGAGGCTGACAAGAAACATCCGCCTGCACTTGAGTGACAACATGGAAGCTTTGACGCCATCCGCATGTGGAAGTAAACACGGCAAAAGCAGGACTGTGCTGCTTATGATTGGAGCTGTGAGGGGTGAGGTTGTTTTCTAGATGTTGCTGTTGCCCCCTACTGGCAGAAAACACCAATGCATGTGTGAGTTTTAAAAACAAGGAGCACACACACGCAGTCAGTAGCAACTCTGCTCTGTATAAATGTCACCCAGAAATATTCCGCCGAGGGAGGAAGTATCAGAGGCGTAACGGGCGGTTTAACACAGTAGCAGTTTGATATCCAACAGTCACTTTTTCCGTCCTGTAGTTAGGAAACCAGTTGGAGCGATTGAACAAGTAGAAGTCTAACTGAGGGATTTTCAAATTGCTGTTCCTGAATATCATTACCAATAACAAAATATTGGCATGTCACAAGTTACTTTCGAGATGAACAAAATTGGAAAATACGAGAACACAGAGGTTGAGTGAGGCTGACCAATCTTAAATTGGATCATCACTCATCAAGTGCTAACCTACTAAAAGCCCGGCATTGGGTGCTCCGAAGTAGCGGAAACAAAGTCGACCAATGAATTTTTCTGCCTTCGGATGTAGAAGAAAAAAAAAACTGCTCATGGTGATGAACCCATTTGCTATTGGAGGTATTCGCTTCACTCTCTCTCATGATGGAAAACATTTCTTGAGTTGCATTTTTTTCGATGGTTCCTCAAACTTTTAAATGCATTTTCTGCGGCCTAAACGACTATTGATGGACTTTGAGTAATCCTGCTAACAAACAAACAAGAAAACAACCACCCTGGCAGAGGTAATTAGCAGAGGCAACTTAAGTGCCTGCTTAGCGGCACGGCTAATACCTTGACGTTTCAGTCAATAACCGACTGAGCAAAGACAATTCCTCAGACCTAAGTCCCCAGATTGTGTGCAGTGTGTGTGTGTGAGCGAAATGCCTCGGCGCAAACGGCAGAATGGATGAAAGGAACACCCTGAAAGACCTGAGCGTCTCCTGAGCGCGACTGAAAAAAATCATCACAAGAGTCATTGGGATCCTAATTGAATTGCTCCCTTATTCAGTTTTCCATCATGGAACAATCAAAGCAGGGACTCTGGTTGTGTGGCGGCGCCCCGAGACGAAGGATTATTAAAACTGCAACAAAGCGCGGTGGCCTTGTAATGTCTGAATGGAACGGGCACAATGGGAGTGCGCATCACCAGAGTGCATGAATTCGAGGCGGCTTTAAGCACCAATCGGCCGTCCGAAAGTCGGTACACGTGTGTTGGGTGTAGCGAGCAACGCGTCTGAGCCGTTGTTGGGGCGTCTTCAGTTGATTCGTGAACAGTCGGGTTCAATGAGCACTGTGATTGGCTGTTAGCTAGCAAATCAGTTGCACCGGAAAAGTACGGGAAGTGACGAAAGCATTTCTCAAGAACTCAATTTAAATTTGCTCATTTTCATTTCTCTGTGGACATAATGGCTGACTGGACAGAAGAGCGCAATGGTGGAAGGGGTTGAATTTCTATCTCTTAGATTTTACGGTGGTCACGAAGCCACGACTCCTGAGTTAATGGCGTTCAGGTACGCTTTAGAAAAGCCAAATGACTGTCTTGCACTACATAAAGTATCATCTACCATTCAGACAGAAGCGCCGGGCAACCAGAACCCGTCATCAAACAATTAGAGCTCATCAAGATGGCGATTTTAGAAGAGCTCTTGATTTGCCTCCTACTCCGCTGCAAAGTAGAGTCCGAATAACTCACTGTGATCGAGCAGATAAGCTCTCGTGATCGAGTGGAAAACACTTTATGGTACAGACGGAACAAAGCTGCGACGGGGCTCAAAATGGGAGCACTTTGATGCTAGTTTTCGGCATAGAGACGGACATGCAGAAGAAATGGAGTTGGACAGCACTACAAAGCAACAAGTAACAAATATCCCTGTGACGGTCTCAATCAAACAAGAGAAGCATCATCTCGGCAAAGGCGCAAATGTTTGAAGCATCTCAGTCGGTTCAAGAATGTGGTCCGTCATGTAAACAAACTCTTTGGATGCACGCTCGACGCATCAGCACCGGGGAGGCGTCACGTACGATGCAAACTTTCTGATCTCTGACATATTGTTCCTGTTACAAAGACATTAGTGTGGATTTGATTCCACCCCGCAGATACAGAGGCGATGAGGAAGCCAACGTATGCACTCGGTCAGACAAAGAATTTACTTTAGCAATTCCATCGCCTCCTCCCCCGACCGCAGCACAATGCAGAACATACGGAAATCTTGATAATGAGAAGCAGAACATGCTTCATATTAACTTGGGAATTGAAAAGGCAACATTGCTTTCGGTTCTTCCAGCCATAACAAGGAAGCATTGGGACGGAATAATAACGGAGGGGGCGGGGGGGGGGGGGGAAAGGACTGCGATATACAGTAAATTGTACTATCTACTTCCTGTTAAAAGCAGCATGTTGCATGTATGCAAGAAGTGAGTGTGCCTTACCAGCCTCGCAGCTTGTACGCCTCGGGAATGTCCGGGTTGATCATCAGAGTGCTGCTGAAAGACACCGAGAGTGAGCGGCCGCCGAAGTCGGAAAGCTTGGCGCCCTTAATGGCCACGACAGGCTGAGAGGCGCCGTCAAATTGCTCCGCCTGTATGACAGAAAACATTGACACTTGGGTTATTTGAGCTCAAATTATGGTTATTTGCGCAGGCCAGTGTTTTTGAAACATTTATTGAGCAATCTTTGCCATGAGTCCTACGGAACGACAACTGGCCGGATACCAGCGAAGAGACTGACATTTTAAAGATACACAAAAGCACTTAAGAACGAGATACGAGCACAGACAAAGGGTAAAAAAAAAAAAGAAAAAAAAACAACAGAAAACCTCTGCACTCGTTGTTTGGCATAAACCAACTTGTGTGGCTCCGGCAGATCCCTGCAGAAAAGAGCGGATAAACAAACAGGAAAAGCTGCCCCCCCCCTCCCTTCGTAAACAAATAAAAATCGGCAAACTCAGCACAGTCCCAGCGAGCTGCAGGTAAAGAGTCAGCATCTGGAGCAACAATATACATCGCTCAATAACACGATATTTCGAAAGTGGAGTTCTTACACACAATGAAGACAAGAAGAGAAAATAAGGCCATATTGAGGGCATAAACCGCAAGCTTACTTAGGTACAGAGAGGTGTCAAATGACTCGATAGATTATGAGAATTGAATCCTCATGGAAGCTCAGATTAATATTAAGGCAATCAGCCAATTTCAAAAAGGCTAATATCCGCCAATTAAATCGGCCAGCTGATTACTCGTTCAAGCCCTCTGGAGTGTTTGATGAACTTCCACGGGAGAAATCGTGTCACCGAGAAAATCTTGGACGGGTGGAGTCAAAGTTGTTTTACGCTACTCGGCAAGGGCCAGGGCGTTGGTTTTGAGTGCAAAAACCAACAAAATACTGAAGCATTCTTCTATTCTGGGTCACGGTAAAGGGGCAAGCTTGCTAACTCTCGCTACTATGCCACCACAATACTCTATGTAAAGATTACTATTGGACTGAAGAGGTTTTTTTTTAACTTTATTTGGCAAGCAATGTTCTGTTAATACTCAATTTTTGATTGGTGGGCCACAATGGGTTCTAAAATTTGACCGAGGGGCGGCCGGACCAGGAGCAGATGGATGGGAGTGTTTTGGTCACCTCACCTCACCGGAGAAAACAAAAAGCATTTAATTTGAAATGAAAGTGAACAAAAGCATTACAACAATATATATGTCTTTGAAAAAGCACAGCATTTGGAAAATAAAACATGAAGGTTTATTCATTCCATTTTTTTTCCCCCCAAAGTTCGGCGGGCTGGATGAAAAAAATGTAACGGGCCGCATGTGGCCCCCGGGCCGTAGTTTGACCACACCAACTCTAACCAATGATATATGTAACTGGCCGCTCAGAAAACTGTGGGATTATTTGCGTCCGGACATGTGCCAGCATTTGTCGCCATGGCTTTTGACGCAGGTTTTGCAGAGGCAATTTCAAAGCACGAATAAAGGAAATATTTATCACACCACTCCCGCATTTCAACTCGTCATTGTCGACATGGCCAACAGGGAGCGTCAACTCTGAATATTGTTTTTGTTTTGATTCTCCAGACGAGGGCTGGAGCACAACCAGCCACTAAACCAACCTCAAGCTCCACCCACGGTTGTCACGATGCTGTACTCGTGTGGCACACCGAGCAGGTCTTCTTTTATATCGGAAGATGTATTTTTCGCTACTATTGACTTACTTCTTCTCCCCACAAGGTGGCCGTTACCATCTTGCCGGACGTGTCCATCAGGTAAATCGTCCGCTTGGACACTTCCTTGTTGGCCTTTGTGGTGAGACGGGTCACCTCGTCCACATTCTTGCATACGCCAATCACATCTGCGAAGGTGAGTTCCATGATCAATGAACTGAGAACAAGCCAGGAAGAAAAAGTGCCGTGGCTTTGATTCAGTAGGCTTCTCCTTACCCACAACGGAATCCTTCTCCTTCTTCTCCAAGTCGCCGATGGAGATGAAGTCGCACTGCACTACGGGGACGTCGCAGTTGTCCTCGCACGGAATGATGGAGGTCTCGCCGCTCATTGTGATCTCGTAGTCGTTCTTTACCGAGGTGTACTGCTTGTTGGCCACCTTTAGGGAGCCCTTGGAGATGTAGTAGACCTGACCACACCGGACAGATGGAAGTACAAGGCATTAAGGACAAACAGCGAAGTTCGGGCGACAATTCAGAATTTTATGGCTCTCAAGTGGCACAATGCATGATCAGCAGCGAGAGAGAGAGGGGAAAAAAGATCATATATCTTCAGATTGAAATCATGTCTCTTCCAAATATGGATAGAATGTGAGATATGGATCAGTTATCTGCCTACGTGCGGATCATGTTGCCAATGATATTGTTGACAATTACAGTCATTTATGTATTGGATGTGTGTATATGGAAATTAGATCTTAAATTGGTATTAAATCTGAATGGGGCACTTGTACCGCTGTGTAAAAAAAAAAAATAAAAAAAAAAATCAATTAATTGAAAAAAATATATTGCTTGATTTAGCTGTTGCGGTTTTTAACCAGGTGGATTTGGTAATCTGGAAATTTCAGTAAAAAAAAATAAAATCATCATCATCATCATCATCATCACCTTGCCGACTTCGATGAGCCCAAAAAACTTGTCCACTTCTTGGTTGAAGCCAGTCACCCTTATCTCTCCCTGGAATCGCAATAAAGTTGAACATTACAAGGTGTAGTCCTGCAGCACAAAAAAAGGGCGCACGAGTAACACTTACGCTCTCGTCTACAATCTCCATGGAGAAAAGCTTGCCGTCGCCACGCGAGTTGCTCCACGTGCGGATGCTGCTCTTGTTGGTGACGCGGACGCGGATGGTCCATCTGAGGACAGAGACCTCGTTATTTTCTGCATATGATTGTAAACCTTTACTATATGACTGCACTGTGACAGACAATTTGAGATGCTTTCGAAGGGGAAAAAAGTAAAAACTTCCAGCCAGCCTAACCAGACACTACATTTTTTTTTTTATCATTAATACTCACGGAAAAATGAAGGATAATGTTGAACATTCTGGAGGCAACTCACATTCGACTACCATGTGCAGGCCTTTTGGTAAACACTCACTTTGACAAGTATGGGTTGAGGCTGGCGATGGGCACGACTTTGGAGTGGCCCCCCGGCGTGGTGGGAGCAGCGGGCTTCTTCCCGATGTCTTTGCCGACCGCTCTGTTCACTGGAGGGAGGAAGGAGGCGGAGGAGGGTGCTAAACGGTGTGTGAAGAAGAGCGGCGTGAGATGTACTCGCTTGATGCTGCGATGACCTTTTTCGCAGCAGTCATTTTGGCACAGTGACACAGTATTTAGTCAGAGAGATTCGGTAGCTTTGTTTTCACGGTTGTGTTCCATTTAGGTTCCAGAAAGGCACGCACCGTCCTGTTGCTCAAATTTAAGGGGTAGCCACACTAAATAAACTAATATAGCGTCGGCCGACTGGTTAGTGCGTCTGCCTCACAGTTCTGAGGTGCAGGGCTCAATCCTGAGCTCCGGCCTTTCTGCGTGGAGTTTGTATGTTCTCCCCATGCCTGCGTGGGTTTTCTCTGGAAACTCCGGTTTCCGCCCACTTTCTTAAAAACATGCATGGTAGGTTGATTGAGCGCTCTAAATTGTCCCTAGGTGTGAGTGTGAGTGGTTGTTCATCCTTAACCAGTTCAGGGTGTACCCTGCCTACTACCCGAAGACATCTGGGACTGTCTCCAGCATGCCCGCGAACCTTGTGAGGAAAAGCCGATCGGATAATGTATAAGGAACTTCATTAAAAAATTAATTAAAAAAAAAAAAAAAAGGCAGTTTAACGCCTCTCCCGGCTGAATAATTAAAAAAAAAAATGCTATTGCAATTCATTTGCAATTATTTTATTCAAGTCCTTTTTTCCATGCATTTTCATAAAAACGCCTATTACACATTTATTATACATAAATGTGGTAGGCTAAAATAAAGGAATCGAACCATGACTTAATGTAAAAGCCAGTTTATCTACTCCAATCAGAGCTGTTAATTTACTAAACAGTCTGACATGCAGTCTTTTAATATTATATGGTACCACCCATTTTTTTTCTTTATGGAAGGAGTTTTCACTTAATTACAGCCCTTGCAATGATGGCCAGAACCAAAAAAAAAAAAACAAAAAAAAACGTCATCAACGATCATGTGAAAGTACAGCTGGCAGCTGAAGCGCAGCAGAAGGAAATAGCACATAAAGAGTGCGAGATAGCAAGCTGGCATTGCGAAAGATGATTCACAGAACAGAGGCGAGTGCGAAACACTGTTACCTCCACCCAGGGCGTATGAAAGAGCGGTACAAACACGTGATCCTCCTCCGTTTTGACTATTTGATTTTTTTTTTTTTTTTTTGCGTGCAGCTCACGCAGAGGATTAGAGTTCAAAGTGTCCGCTTAAGTCCTCCCACTTGGCCAACGGCTGCACTTTCGGTAATTAAGCCCTCGGCTCCAGGCGGCAACAATGACCGCGCTGATGAGGAGGATGTACGCCCGAAAACTCAATCCCCCGCCACATGGCAGATTAGAGGGATGAAGGAGACGCTATGACATTAGAGAGCCAAGCAGAGAGAGAGGCGGAGAGCTGGGGGGAGTGAGCCCCCTCCCCCTCCACACACACACACACACACACACACACACCTCACAGCTGGATAGTTCCTGGTGCAGGTTTTTCATTGAGGTGCTCATCCAACACCGGATAGTTAGCGTGCTAGGCAAGCATTCACTCAAAGTTTCAACATTTGGGGAGGTATGTGACTATTTTTTCGAAGCTCAAAAATGAAGAAATCTTTTCGAAAGGGGTTGTCAAAATGTTCTGCCCCGGACTGGTTATTTAAAAGAGTGAAGAAATGGTGCCATCTGCTGGTTGATATGTAGTACAAACGCATTTTCAAGGAAATTTTTTTTTTTTAAGTTTAATTACTTAGATTGTCTATTCTATCCGTAAGGGGTGTAAGGCCTTCTCATGGGTGTTTGAAGGTGTAAAGGAAATCACATTTATGACTTATTGATTAACTTTTTAAGACCATTTGTGGATAGTAGATCATAAACGGCTACTCTGGGCCCAAGCTCATCTGTTGATGGACTGACACAAAGTAGGAACGCGTGCTGTGGTCTGACGAGTCCACATTTCAAATTTATTTATTTATTTTTTTAAATCGTGGATCTTGTATCCTCCAAGCCAAAGTGGAAAAGGATCTTCAGGGTTTTTAAATCGGCGCAGGGTTAAAAAGCCTGCATCTCCGATTGTATGGGGTGTGTTAAATAAATATCTTGTCTTTGTCATGCATTCAGGTGTATACGAGTTGAAAAGGATTTGCAAATCATTGCATCGTTTTATTTACGTGCTACACAACGTCCCTACTCTAGTTGAATTAATGTATTACGTTTTATTTCAGCTTCTGACTGATTCAAATTTATTAATCCCCTCAAAAAGGAAAATTTGGGTTCTGTTTGATGCTGAATCACCGCTCTTCCTTTACATGAAACCGAGTTTTTGTTTGTTTGTTTCAAAGGAGTGAGTATAAACTAAAGGAAACTTGTTTCAAAGAGTCTGTGCCACAAAGTCACAAACAGTGAACAAGTTTAGTTAGTGGCAATGTGAATAATAATTCAAACTCGTCTAAATATAAGTTAAGCGTTTGAAGCAAGCAAGACTCACGGTCATTTCCAATTTGAGCCTGAAGTGGAGGACGGCTGACGGGGGCTGCTGGCGGCGGAGCCTGCTGGGGGGCTTTAATCTGTCCTGCGCACACATTCATTTGAGACACTTCGTTTAGAATGATGAAATGCTTTCACATCAAAATGAAGCATTACCATCGCTGTAAGGCGTCGGGTTGCCGATTCGACCGCTGACGTCTGCCGCTGGCCTGAGGACCTCGATCTCCAAAATGATTACCACACGTCTGACATGAAGATTAGAAAACACAAAACTATCTAATATTGCTAAAGCAGTACTTCTCAATTATTTTTCTGTTACGCCCCCCACCTAGCAAGAAGAAAACAATTCGCACCTTTTTTTTTTTTCTAGGAAATTAGATGCCATTGCTGCTCGCACTTTATTCCTAATACACACTGGCTAATCCAATGCGAGAACATGAATTTCAACCCGTCTGTTCCTTTAAAGTCTTCGATTAACCCGGTATGCTTGTTTTGGAGAGTAAAAGTAAAAGCGCAAATTAAGTAATTCATCATAGTCAATGCAAATGGGCATTCAATCAATCATTCTATAGTTAAGTTTACAGCGTAAACAAATCAAGACAACAAAAAATGTGATACAAAAAAAAAAGAAAAGAACAAAGAAAAAACATTTCCCAACATTTTGTTTCATGAACTAAATCAAAGTATATTTTAAGTAAAAAAAAAAAACCAAACATATCTTAATATAATGCATCCCAGCTATTGTTTCCATTACTGACACTTTGCATTCCATTCTCATGTAAAACATCCTAGTTGCCCCAATTCCCAATCATTTGTACAATTATTTATCCCATGTCCAAACAGTCCAACTTGAAAATGAGAGACAAGACGAGTGATGCAATACCGTCCATCCTTGAGAATATTGGACACGTGTCTCTTGAGATGAACAACGCAGTTGGGGGCCAGCTGGTTGTCTTCGGCCATGCAGTTGAGTTGCGTGCAAAGCATGAACGCTAAAGGAAAGGAGAGGAAAAACACTTTTAGAAACATTTTATACCTTCCAATGCGTATGACAAATCCAGGGAAACATGATCCTAACATTAAATAGTTAGGAAGTAAGAGTACGAAAAAAGTACATATACGTACAAGACATGGTGTGTCGTCCATCGCTCATCATCACACGAAAGCGAGCTGGACCGCTTCCACCTTCAATCTTACGGATGCTCTGGAATAAAAAAAAAATACAGTCAGCTAGTCCCAATTATACTTAATTGGTCTGAATATCATCTATTATAATCATGGACTTGATGATGACATCACTGCTGTTCGTCTATTGATGGCAGCGACGTATAATGTCGGGCTTAATTAATTGATCATCCATTTGTCGGTCAAAGTTACACAATGAACCCTTCCTTGCTTGCTTTGTATTCAATTTAGCAGGCGCAGATTTCCCACCAGGTAAACTGACACAATCATTGTCAATGTATAAACACTTTCAAACCAATTTGTTCGGTGGTGGCCGGTGAGATTTTTTTTTATGTCAAAGTAGGTGCCCAGGTTTAAGGAATTATATATAAGTATTTGAATATAAAATGGTAACCGTAATACTCACCACCAATTGAAGGACGGCGTCGTTTGTCCCATTTCCACTGGACAAGGCCTGGAAAACAACAGTCACTCCAGTCAACAATAACATTTTACTTGACGTTTATGCAAACGTGAGCGAGCAATGTTTTTGTACCGACCGACAACAACAAAAAATATTTAGACGATGAAAACATTGATCGAACTTTAGTCAGTTTTGAGCAAGTTTCGTTGTGATGTTACCGACCGACGGAGACACGAGAAAGGACAGGAACAAATATCATCTAAGACAGCCATACCTCTATCGCGCCTTCCGTCAGCTGTATCATGTCTGCGATGAAGTATTTCTATTGATTTTAATTATTTTGATTTTCTGAAAAATGAGACACACTCCGGACGTGGGCTGTATTCTTCCTGTCAGACTGTGAACGCAGTGAAATGTTCCTCAAAGGCGCCAAATCTTCGACCATCCCGCCAAGCTGCGTTTACTTCCTGTTTCCGCATTCAATAACTGATCGCGTTGCTGTCTGACGCTAGCAGATCACATCTAACAGAGGGGTCTCGAATGCAACAAAGCTGACCGGAGATCGGCAGAATTACAGTGCAGGGAGAATACGTGAGTGCATGGGGCCTCACGTCACAAAGACGCATTCGCGGGCTTCTAGAAAAAATGGATTCTCAGAGTGGGTTTGCGCGAAAAGTAGATACAATAAACAACTTTACAATGACCAAGAATAGAAAGGAACGGAGAGATAAAACGAAAATCTAATTTGGCGCCACTGGATACTCCAGCACTTCAAATTAAAATTAACTCACTGGAATTTATACAAATGACACCGTGTCGTGCTTTGTGTCGCAAATTCTGCATAGACTTGAGGAATTCATAGACAGTTTAAACTTTTCAATATAATTTTTTTTTCAAATACTTTTGGCCCATATATGTCATTGTTGGAGAAGTTTTTACAAACATTTAATATAGTTATTGCCAGACTGACGCTAATGCATCCCAGAGCAAATGTTTTCCGTTTTTTATTGAGCCAAAGCACATATTTTACAATGGAAAAACTCTCTCGGCGCATCACCAACAAAAATGCCACGAAATGTTTATACTTAATGATAATCTTGCATTAAATTGCTTCGTGTTGGATCTAAGCTTGTATAGATGGACACAAAACTATTAAAGTATTCTTTTAGTAAAAGAGCATGTAATTGTTCTGCCAGTCAAAATATGTCGCTGGCATAGACAGATACCCAAAGTACATCTAATTTCCCAAAGCACACCGGATGATCTTTCACATCACACTGAATTAATTCACACACACGCACAACATGGCAATTTAATAAGAACAGATTATTGAAAATCAACAACCACATGTATTTTTTTCATGTAATTCAAGGTGTAAAATTATACAGAGTGGCTGATTATATTCGATTCACTATATTATACATTTAGACATGAAATAAACTCAAGAGGGAGGTATGGATGTTTTTTTTTTTGTTCTGTAATTTGAAAAAAAAATAATGATAATCGATAGCAACATTTTCTACTCAGATATGTTTATACATAATAAATGAAACACGGAATGACGTTTTTCCACATTTTAAATCGAGCCATCTCATATTGTACACTCATTTTGTACAATCACAATGCACTCGTTCTACTTATTTGTGTGTTTTTTTTTTTTTTATTTCTTTTTACTAAATGGCAACTGTGCATGTGATAGTCGCTACTTGGGAGGGCCTCCAAACACACCCATTTGATTCTTATCGCTTTGCATCGCATCTTTATCCATGCTTTTGGATTCTCCTCTCGGCAAGACCGGTGCACCGGGATTGGGGTTGTTGATAACGCCCATGAAGATCGGCACTTGCGTTTTATCGTCCACGAGGGCAAAGAGGAATGGGTGGCTCAGGTAGAACACGGGATTGGATGAGCGGGAGATGACGACGGTGGTTGCTGCGGAAGCCTCCGCTCCCTCCTCGTTGATCTCCATGGCGGCTTTGTGCAGGATGCTGGACACCAGCAGCGGGCCGTCGGCCATGTCGGCCAGATTGGGGCTGGAAAATATGTCTCCCAGGCCTAGCGTAGAGGACAAGATTAGCGGAGCTGTTTTCACCTTCTCTGGGAACTTCGAGGTCAAAACCCAAGATTGCCTTTATGACTCCCACCCTTTGTCGCTTACCCAATTTCGTGAAGGCCTCCTGCAGTTCCTGCGCGTACTCCATCTTGAATTTGGGGACTTTGACGTGAACGACTCTTTGCTTGGGTAGACGGGCGTAAATGCTGGAAATATTCAGCTTGGGAGCAAGCGAGGACACGTTCACGTGGCCGGACATGGGCATGATTACTAAAAAGCTCATCCCCTTCACAAATGGGAAGCTTGCTACCTGCACAGGAAGAAGAAAACATGTCATAAAAATGTAAATGGATGGGTTGGAGGCAGATTTATTTCTGATGAGACTGAGATAAAGATGTGGTATTTTTATGGCAGGCCAACAAGCACTAAGACAACTACTGTCATCTTACTTGCTAAATTGCTGGCTACAATACTGAAATAGCCATTTGAGCAACAATTTAAGAAGTTATTGCCAGGGCAAAGAAACCGTATGACATCAGAATATCTCTTAAAAGACAAGTCAAAAAAGTTCTATGCACCCAAACTAGTCTAAACACAGCATTCAGATTTTTTTTTTCCTGGAACATGAATTAAACAGTAAAAGCAACCCGCTTTTATTAATGTCAGGGAGTGGCCATTTTGCCACATGTAGTTGACTTTTGTTAATTCTGAAAATATGATGATGTACATGAAAATAACACATGTAAAATCAAAAATGAAAAACATAACGGAAAATGACGTCACAGTGCCTCAGGGCTCAAGTAACCAATTAAGGCTGACCAGTTTTCTGAGTCTGAGCCGTGATTGCAAAATTCGATTCGACTGACGATTTTCTTCAAATCACGCCTCAGTACAAATTCACTATACTCCAATTGTTTTTGATATTTTTATCATAATATAAACTGCCTCAAATGGAGATTGAGGGCTGAGTGAAAAGTTATATAATGGTGTTAATTGAATCTCTTCACATTAATAGTATATATGAAGATATAACTGCAATTGGCTGTCAACATTTCCAGGGTGTACACCACCGACTGCTCGAAGACAGCTCGGATAGGCACCAACGTGCCCACAACCCTCGTGAGGAGAAGCAGATCATGTAATAGATGGATGGAGGATGATATCAACTCAAATATGAATGTAAGTATTGCCGAATGAGTTATTTACACGTAAAAAGTTCATATTTTCTGTTAAAAGATCGTTATCAGATTTATTCTTCTACCTGCTTTTCGCATTTTGCATTTTCACGTAAACATGTCTGCTTTTTTTAATCTTTTTAAATGAAATAAATTTAGCCCCTTAGCAATGCTATAGATACAGAGAAGATATAGTGTAATTTTCAAACCTATCATTGTGTCGCTTTCTAAACTGCCAACTCAGCATTTGACAGTTCAAAATAGTGCAAACGTGTAATATAGCTGATATTATAAATAATCAGTTGGCTTAGTTGCCAGAATAGGAGGATGGGCAACAACAACACGCTGTTTTTCTTGAACAGTTTGCATGGCATATTCTGGGTCACTCTTGAGGACTGTCAAATAAATAAATAAATAAAACTCAGCTTAGGTAATCACATTGTCTAGATTGGCGATTTCCATCTGAAACAATAAATCGTTCGGCCCCGGATGTAAAAAAAATTGCCCACAAATGAACAGCCTCTTACCTGAGACTCGAGTTCACTGTCAAAAAGAAAACTCAAAGGATGTTTGGAACTTTCCATGACGTCGACGTTGACCATGTGCTTGTCGTCCAGGAAGAACGCACCCATGGTGGTGAAGCGCGGGTCGAAACGAGCCTCCCATTCACCTGTGGCGAAAACAGGGGCAACGTCACAGTTAAAAAGCAACACTTTGTCGGCCGGGATGATGGCTCACCTTTGAAGTGGACAGCGTTGATGAGCATGAGCAGCATGTTGGGCGGCAACGCAGAGAGGAAGTCCTTCATCTTGCCGTTGGTGGCGTTTTCCACGTAGTCATTGAGCTGCTTCAGGCTCTCCAGGACGGCCGGCTCAGATTCATACAAGCGTTTGGATTCCTGGAGGAAGTCCTCCTTTGGCTTAAATCCTAAAACCAAAGGTGTACATTTGCATTCAAAACTAACATGAATATGACGAAAATACACTTTTTTTTTTTTTTTTAGGACCTTGGCGCAGGAAGATGCGGGTGGCGATTTTTAGGTCACTGCTTCGGAGCTGCCCCATGATGTGATTGACGGCATGGTGGTAGCATGTGATAGTGTTGCCATGGAGATGTTGCATCAGCAGCTCCTCAGTCTCGTTGACAGCACCTAGGAAGAAGAGCACGTGACAGAGCTATGAAATCTGAATGTCATACAAGTCCATGTGTGTACAGTCAAGACAGACAGATGAATGGATAGTTGGATAGCTAATTACGAGGGTTAGAAAATTTTGGCATTTTTTTATTTCAGTTAGTTTTTATTTAATTTGATTAAAAAACATTTTTAGTTAGTTTTGATTCGTTTTCAGAGTATGTTTATTAGTTTTTATTGGATTCACTATTAATTTCAGTAAATATTTTTTTGGTTTAGTGTACTTTTGTGTGCGTTGTAAAATAAAAAAAAAAATGCAAGTACTTCGTAGTAAAAACTCAATAAAAATATTTTAAAAACAACGATCCACAAATTAAAAACAGGTCCTATATAAAAAGTGCACAGATTTAAGTAAAATACATGCAGTTGTATACTATGACTTTTCAAGTTAGATGCATCACAACCCTGACCTTACGAAAAGCTCGGGTGGTCTCGCTTTCTATCGCTTGTGTGTCAACTTGCCAACTTCATTCACTTCAAGTGCATTTGTGGCTTGAATTGCACTTGTAGTCAATAAGGGAATGGAAATAATGTCTCATTGATGAATCAATTATTATAATAATCATTATTAGCAGCCCCAATTTGAATACGCTATGAATCAAATGTTTCAAAAATGCCACCGGTAAGGCTGCTGTAAGCCTACCTAGAGCGAGCTGGGAGAGAGCCAAGGCGATGCTGAAAGGTGAGATGATGACATTGGGCTGCTCGGGCGTGGTCTTGACATTCTGCAGCAGCTGCACGCCCAATTTCAGAACGGCGGCGGCAATGGCCTCCCTGGCTTCGGGATTCCGGCCGATGGACGCGCAGCCCTCGTTCTCCTCCGAAGAGTCCTCCTCGCCGGCTGCGCTTGTTGTCGCCATGGATACAAGCGGAACGGCGGTGGAGTTGGCCATGCTAGGCTCTGGCATGCTTTTGTTTAGCTGGAAGGCATTTTTATGGAGGTTAATTAAGCACAGGTGTCAAAAGTACTGCCACAAAGACTTCAATGTACTTTGCACCCGAAGACAAGACTCGCAATAAATTATTTGATGACACATGCAAAGGCTGGACCCCGTGATTGAACCCTGCACCTCTGAACTCAGAGGCTAACGCGCTAACCAGTCACCCACAGTGCCACGTCGGCCAGAGTTGTCAAAAAATACACAAGTACATCTATGTGAAAAAAACTAGAGTACATTTTTTTTTTTTTTACTTCATTACTGTACAGCCATAGAAAACTGAGGAGGCCAAAAATAAAAACACTGACCTCTTGGCTAGGAATTAAGGGAATGAGAGGCACCATTGGCGTCGACTCTTCTTTTGCCACCTGAGCATTCTGTTGAGAAATTAAATTGTGATAATTTCATGATAGAAAAAAAATGTTGAATTTGAGTGCCACGTGGCTGGCTTACAGTCACTCCTTGGTTGTAGAGACAGATGAAGAGGAGTGTCAAACGAAGGTCCATGTCCTACGGTGGTCTAGCTGTTAAAGACCAACTTTTGAGAAGAAGGCACAGAATTTGACATTTTCTTGCAACACGGCAAAAGTAGATCACCTTATTTGTAGATTTTCTTGTTAATTCTTCTTGCTGGTATAAAAAATATACTTTTAGTCGCCCTTCTTCGCAGGAAGTTACCTAAAGTACCAGAATCACAAAACAAATGCGAGATCTTGAAATTTCAAAATCTCTAGATGGCATCCCTTCAAATGCTACCTAACCCTCACAGAAACATGTCAGGGAGTGATTTTTATTTTTTAGCTGTAATAAATGCTCCAAAGGCTAGAAAGCATCCAGTAGTTTAGCTCGATGATCTGTTAGTCAAGCCATGGCCTTGCATTCATGTGAGCCAAAGATCAACAAAAGCGGAGTAAACGAAACATAAATTGATATATTCAGTATCGTCATCTTACCTTGAATTTAAATGAGTACAAAAAAGGTTTTAAAAAAAAAAAAAAAAAAAAAATCTGGCGTCTTGTCCAAAAAAAGGCGCGACAAAGTGAGTGCTGATGGCAGAATTCCTGAGAGTCAAAGATTGGCTATTGCACGGCAAACGGTTAAAGATCAACCCCCATTGATCGGGGCCTCATTGAAGCCACTATTTGTAAATGCAGCACTCCAAAACTCATGCACTGTTAAATATCAAAGCATCAGACATAATTGACACATCTACAAATCATATATGCTGTACAATGCTTTCGTTTACTGCTGGGAAATGTGACAGCTCGACTGACATAATGAAAAAAAAAAAAATTGCAGCCATTTTTGGGGCGTGGAATAAAGAAAAGTGTTGAATCACATTGGATTTTTCCCAGAAATAATGAGTCACTCTGTAAAGTTTACAAAAAATTTTTTAAATGGCTTTGTCCACCGCGTCTCAATTATAAGTCCGATTTAAGTACTAATATAAGAAAACATGACGCTCCTCTACAAACAGGCCAGGGGTGGAAATACCGGACAGCACCTACACATTCATGTACACACACACACAAAATATATATTTAAAAAAATTAATAAATAAATAAAGCACATTGAGACATGTTTTTATTTACCTTAATGATGAATAAGTGTTACTACGGACCTCTTGATCGGAATGAGACTACAAACGCAAGGTTATAAAACACCCCACTGGGTCAAATCATGATTATTGAGCTTCAGTGGGAGTCAGGGAAAAAAAAAAAAGTCACACTGACGTGTCAGAGGATTTGAGATTAGAAAAATACAATGGACAGCAGAAGCATACAAAGTAACGTCCAAAGCCATTTGAAGTGAAACCAAGCCTGCGTTTTAAGAGTGCATTTTTCTGTACAACGATTGACCTTTAATGAATGATTTACGCCATTTCGTAAAAAAGGTTTAAGTACAAAATCTTGGCGTTGACTCCGACCATGGATATGGTCAATACTGTTCAGAAAACAATTACAAGAAAATCTTTTATTAGAGGATTAAAATGCAAATGTTGATGCGAGGCAGCCGACACTTTTTTTTGTTTTGACTTTAACACGAGACGGAAAAAAAAATGTCAAACACAAAATCTGGATTTGAACTAGAAATACTGCATAGTTTAGTTAGTGCATTGGACACAGGTAAACGGTAAGTAAAAATGCCGCCTTTTTTGGTGTTGGTGTGTCGAGTTCAGTGGTGGGCCAGCCATAATAAATGCATGACAAAAACATGGTGGAATAAGTGTGTATAATTTAATATCTATTAAAAATTTGTGGATTAAATGTTTTGGGGCTTTTTTTTTTTTTAATAATAGTTCCTCTGAGGCTATACTGTATTGTATTTAGAACTGCATCCAGTGTTCTCACAGGCCACGTATGGCCCACGAGCTTTTGGTTGCCCACCCCCTTTGGAAAGAGAACCAAAGAAGTGGTCCCTGAGAAAGTCTGTGTTGGAACACAATCACAGACCAGGTCCAAAAATAGTCGAGATAGAATCATTGGATGCCGCAAAATGTTTTTAGAAAACACTTACTACGTGAGAACATTTTCAATAGAGTGCTGCTTGTTCAAGTCGGTCAGTGACAATCAAGCCAGTAAGCGGATGGCGCCATTGTCCGAGCCCAGCAACAGGAGCCGCTTAGTGGGCAGCACGGCCAGGCTGGTGAGCGTGCCGCGGAAGTTCTCGGTGCTCAGCTTGGTGCTGCTGACGGGGCTCAGCGAGATGTCCGCCACCGAGTACACGCCGACCTTGTTGGCCATGGTGCCCGTCACGATCTCGGAGCCGTACAAGTCCAAGGCGTGAACGGGGTCCGACTGCAACTTGTACAGCCGGAGGGGCTTGTGTTCCAGGTCTTTCCACACGGCGAGGGTGTAGTCGGTGGACGAGCTGATGATCAAGTTCCCTTCGGCCGCCTGGAGGGTGAAACATACGATCAAAAGTCATCTAACGACTTTCAGGACAAGTCAGGAGAGTGTCAAGTGTTTCTCCCTTGTGCCGGTTTGCTGAATTCTGGTAGTGGACCAGAAAGTCTGAAACACTATCAGACGCACGAACCTGCATTTACAACCAAAATTTTGTCCCAACAATCCATTTTCTTTATTTCATACCATTTCTCTTAGCTGCACTGCTTGTTTTGTTTTTTTGTCATTTATGTTATTATAACTGTATTTTTAACGCAACCCTCCTAACAAGTATATTTTTCAGTTGAATTTAACAGGTCAGGTTATTTTTTTTTTTATATTTCTCAAAATTCTATATTTACCATGAACTCTTATTTTTACCATGAGGAAAAAGCTCCAATGGTTAGAGAGCGATCTGTGTATCTCCTCACAATGTCTGCCTATTGTGCAACTTGCTTCCAATAAAATGACTCAAACCTTTTTTTTTCCCCCTCAATTCAAAACCATGTGGCCCCGTGTCATCAGTATCTAAATTTGAAACAGAACGCAAAAATACAAAATGTTCACCATGCAGTGTTCTGACGCCAATCAAGTAGGGCGCGTGTGTGCTTCTATAACTTAACACAAGTCCGTGGGTGCCAATGGTAGTCGCCGTGCTCCTTCTAATGAGTAACCTGTGTCCATATTTGCATAAACC
Organism: Idiotropiscis lumnitzeri; assembly: GCF_059441095.1. Lineage (NCBI taxonomy): Eukaryota > Metazoa > Chordata > Actinopteri > Syngnathiformes > Syngnathidae > Idiotropiscis > Idiotropiscis lumnitzeri. The sequence continues at coordinate 3,976,205 of NC_142397.1, read as the reverse complement.
GGGGCCTTTAAAAGCACAGGCACAATCCTTGACCCAATCTGGGGTTAAATAAAGTTTGCTCATCCTTTTGGTCTGTTGACAGCAGATTGGCTGGGTACAACATTCGCCCACCCTCCCCGCATCCGCAAGCTGCAACCCTGTCAAAATAAAAGCTAGCAGATGAACCACCCACATCAACACATCTGATGCAATGTGGTAAAAAAAATGAAGATAGATTAACCATCAAGAAACAAAATTAAAATGAAATAAAATGCAGGTACCCTTTGAAGACAAATGACAGTACATTATAGAAGATGTTTGTAGCGGGCACTGTCAACTAAAGTTTTAATACAGTTTTTTGCCTATGTCGCAAAAAATTCCATCCCCCTTTTCCATCATTGCTCTAACCTCTGTGGGGACATCACAAAAAATAACTAAACTATACAATACACAGGAAAGCAACACTGAGGTTTTGTTGGACTAGTTAAGCATATTTTACCAGGAAGCTTTATTTGAACTCCAAATTGAAAATCGTTCGACTTTGGAGGTACCGTTGTACATAATTATGTGCACGCCAATGCCGTAACCCGTTTACACAAAATCACTTTATGTACTAGGTGAGGATGGGAACTAATAATCCTGTTCATGGCATTTGTACAAAAAGGTCAAAGCAATCATGCATGTATTTTAAACATTTCTATTTTTTTGGTGCCTGCCTTATTTGGACTGTTTTGCCCAAATCCATGGCAAGCGGTGTGACCTGAGGTCCACCAGCCCACGCTTTGTTCAAACAGCTCCAGACATATTCAGAGAATGGAGTTGCAAAAACACACATTCACTCCAGAAAAAAAGTGGCACATCGGGTTTTTATCAATAGCTGAAAAGAACAACTTGTGATTTTGTTTTGTCATTTCCCATATAGACTATGTAACGTGTCTAAGTCACTTTTCAAAAATTGATTTAAAATCCCTATAATAAACACAGTAAGGTGAATGATACCAAACGATTACAAACTAATGTCATGTTTGGTGGTCAGTGACCTACGACACCAACTGGAACCTTGTAGCTCGATAACGTTATCCTATCGAAGATGCTCAAAAGTCCTTTTTTTTTAACAGGTAGCAATTTTTTAGTTTATTTTCCATTCACTTTCTGAGAAAATGATGCACAAATGCTACTACATTTGCATGTATTCCCACCTTTATGTCACAAAGTCATGATAGCTCAAGGACTCTGGTTATAATTTAGGGAAACTCGCGAGCACATCAGCCACAATCAAGAGGTCTTTGGTTTGCCTGTATAAGTTTTGTTAAAAAATTCTGACTTCCTGTCAAGTTCAATGGAGACTAAATTATGTGCGAAAGGCTGTTGCCTTTTGCCCCCCGCCTTCTAAATCTATTACATATTAGCGCCATCTTCAGGACAGGAGTGGAACAATATTGCACATTTACAATGTTAAAATTGGTAACTGTCTTAGAATAGTTTTTGGCCCTCTAGAGTCAGTTGTGCACTAGCATTCAAAATCGACATTGCAGTGTCGTAAAATGAAATTTTTAAAGGCTGCAATTTGGAGGCATAAAAATATATTTCCAGGAGTCCTTCAAAGGCCAACTCCACCAAGATCGTTTTGGAAAATTCAACCCCTGAGGCCCCTTTATCTTAGAAAGATGAAATTTGGTAGGCTAGCCTATCATAAGACAACTTACAAAAAAACAGAATCAAGATGTGATGCCTTAAAAGACAGAGCAAGCCAGCCATTTTGGATCCAAGTGGTTTCTTTTGATCGGTTCCGGACAAACAACCTCCTCTTGGAAACATTTGGAAAATTCAGACCCTGAATCCAATTGCACTGATCAAGATTCAATTTGGTGAACATAAAGATGTATTGTATTGAATTGACACGAACACACCGCTAAGACTCCTGACTTCCTTCAGACCAATTCCTATTTAAAAAGGGTTCAGGTGCCAACGTTGAGTGGTATAAGACAACACACAAAAACAGCAAATAGGTGAGTTTTTTTAGTTTACAGCTGAGGATAGTTTAAAAAAAAAAGAGAGAGAGAGAGAGAAAAGACAAGTGAATTTGCACATTGCCGGGAATTAATGTATACATTTGTTGTTTGAATTTGTCATGCTGACACACACACGCACACTTATCATACCTTCATTTGAAGGATATCTCCTTCGTGTGCATGCCAGCCTCTCAGTACCAGGCCCGTGCGCGCATCAAGCAGGACGATGAAGCCGGATGAGAACCCTGCCGCTATGGTCCGTCCTGTCGGGCTAACAGCCATGTATCGGATGAGCCCGGCGCTTATGTTGTTGTACGCCAGCCGAAATTCATGCTGAGAGGACACAGAGTGAAGATTTGTCACTGTCGGATGGCAGACGTTTAGTCAAGTACTGTGAGGATGTCGGTCGCAGGGGGATGCATTTGTGCAGACAATTTAGTACCTGCAGTCCCGGCTTGCGAGGATCAATGAAGCGGAGGACGGAATCTGCGCTTCCGAATACGACGCTGCAGTGTGGCGCGGGCATGGTGGTGACGGCTGTAATTGGATTCTTCCCATCCACTGCTTCATATGAGCGGATCTGCCTCCCTAGGATACGAGAAAATAGTATTTCCTTGCTTAAAAAAAAACAAAACCAAAAAAACTAAGAAACACTTTCGTTTTAAAATATTCATGCCTTCATATACAGTATGTATTCTCTAGTACGGACTCATATTTGCATTGTCCAGAATTTCCTTATATGGGAAACGACTAAGGTACATGTCCTGTAGGAACGTGCAGGTATAATACGTCTTTTTTTTTTTTTAAAAGCTTTTTCTTCCACTCACGCACTCTCTAACTTTACATTCCCTCCCTCACCACACAAGACGGCATTGCTCAGATGTCGTGCAACTTTTGAAGCCAGCCGTGGGATGCTTCAAAGTCCTCTATGCCCATAGATGGCGCTATTGAGCTTGCCTTCTTTCTAAATAGCGGCTCAGTTAGAGAAAACATTGAACATGATAACTGTTAATGCATTCCAGGACACGTTCATTTGCTTGATCCGTCAAGCGGCAAGATATTTCCATTGAGCAGGTAAACTACTGGAATCACACTGAGCCAGAATCGATTCCTTGTTTTTTTTTTTTACTTTCTATCTTGCTTCGCTTAATCGGATGCATTTCACTCGCTCTTCCGCAGTCATTACCAAACGATCATGGCGGAGCGGTCAAAGTTTTTTCGGTTAAATGGAGCAGGAACTGCTTGAGTTTGTGCTACTGCTGGCTTCGCTACGGCTTCCGGGTTCCGGATATTGGAATTTCCGTTCTGTGGAATTGATTTTTAATGTAATATAGTAGTATAAAATATAATGCATACATTTTTTTTCCGGGTGAGGGAATTTCCGTTTGACAGAGGTCCGTAGGTGGGAATACTTACTGTACGCTACGTCAGCTACAACTGACAAGTTAATGAGGTAGGAATAAGAAATACACCTCAAGTTCAGTTTTGATTGACAGACCGATAAGTAGTATCTGGATTTTTTTTTTTAAAGTTTCTTTGCCATATTTATTAAAACAAGATGAAAAACAGCAAATAGGCCAGTAACTGAGCAGGCATTTTTGTCGCAGCGAACTTTCCTTAACCTCTAATTGTTTTATGTCGTGGTGGTCGTAACTGAGGACCCCCCCTATCCCCCCCAATTTGCCTGAGCACGCGATGACGCATCCCTCACCTGTATACTGGTCCCAAAGGTGCACCGTGCCATCGCAGCTAACCACCTCCTGTGAAGCTTCCAGTTGTCCAACATAGAACACAGACTTCCTGTGGTCCGTATACGTTAGCCGGGGCTCCACTTCCTGTGTGCCGTCACCACGGTTATATAGTGGCCACAGCTTCACGGTCTTATCTTTACCCCCAGAGAGGAAGTAATCCTCCCCTGCCAGCGGTGCCAAACACTTGGTGGCGCCAGAGTGACCCAGGAAGCTCTGCAGACGTATCTGGTGAAAGTGAAAATGTGGATCTTGCTGGTTGAGGCCAATTTCGTACTGCCAGTAGGCCAGCCAGTTGCCCTGCAAGGAGCGTCCGCTACGAGCCAGCTCCTGTTTCAGGGCGCTGTCTTCCGGAGGGGGTCCGGTCATCCAGGATGATGAGAAAGGGGCTGCACCAATGGACGGAGTTGTGACAGTGGAGTGGGTGGTGCTAATGGCGGTGGTATGGTTGGAGCGACCCCAAGAGCTGGCCAAACTCATGTTAGGGCTCCCACCATAGTAGGTGTCCCTGGACACTTGGATTCGGTTTCCTACCAGATGGCTCCCAAACGTTCCGGACTCGGGGAGGGGGTCTCCGAGCGGGGTGGAACTGATCGAAGGAGAGGGGAAGGGGCTGCAACCTGCCAGCCTGCTGAAAGCAGAAGAGGACGATGGAGGCATGTCCACTCTTGACGCTGCTTGACTTACGCTTTGATGGTACGAGGAGGCCAACTGCCAGACCAGCTCGTGGTTAGGAACCAGTTTGCGGATTGCCAGATCACCTATAGAACCCAGAACGCACACTTATGAATGCAAACAGCACATTTTCCAAATCTACTGCTAAAATGAGGCATTCCTTACCAATGAGGCAGTAAAATGGGATGTATGAGGCATGCGCCATCTCTGTGCTAAACACCGACTGCAGTTCCTCCAAGACAGACAATTCATAAGTCGCAGTGGACTCTTCAGGTGTGCAAACATCCACCACCGTGACCTCTCCCACAACTCTACGGGGCGCACTTTCCATCTGTAGTGTGGAGGAACGAGTCACATCACATTACCAAACAGATATGAGGAGAACTACAAGGAGAAACTTTTTAATTTGCCACAATAAGAACAAATGTCTCGTGTGGCACAACCTCCGAAATACATTCTGTATTTCCTACTCCTTCCTTGTCAGGTACTCGTATTCCAAGTTCCTGTCTCCTGTTTCTATTTGTAGCCATGTTCTCTGCTTGTGTGCCAATTGTTTCTTCTAAAGTCAGCCGCAAAGGGCCCACCTGCTGAAAGCGTTCTGGAAATAAACTCGACGAGACAGTCGTCAGTTGCTGCGAATTACAAATGCAAGAGTACCTGAGGCCGCAGACAGTGCAGCAGGGAGAAAACGGCAAAGAACCGGCGCAGCGTGTCAGCCATGTGCTGCTGCACCATCTCCCTCCCAATACGCAGGCAGATGAGCGCCATCAGGCTGAGTGTCTTGAGACACACCACGGTCCGCGTCTGCCCTCCACTGGGGAACCTGGGCACAGCAGGAGGTGCACAACCAGGGACAGGTAAATAAAAAAAATTGAAAAATAACGTTTCAGTGATTCATTACTGGTTTGCGGTTGGGTCATTGTGGATTTAGTTCATCTCTGGATTTTCATTTGTCATCTATTGCGGGTTTACCTTGGTATTTTGTGCTTTTATTGCTATTTTTCCTTCCATCTCAATCGGACCAGTCATTTTTTTTAAGGGGGAATTACTTCTCTAAAAACCTTAACCACGACAGACCGTCACCCCCAAAATGCCCAGTCTCTTATCGCGTGTTAGGAAATACGCACCGAGAGAACTGCTTCACTCAGACCGTTCAGAAAATTGTTCGAATATACTAGTTGGTTATTCAGAGAGAACCCAAAAATGGAGTATCAGAGTCCAGTATGACAAACAGTGCAAGAAAAGTAAACAGTTAAAGCACAACCTGATTATAGGCTGCATTCAGAAATGAACGTGAGCGCCGATAATGGTTCTTGAGTTCCATTTATTAAGTTAACAGATCTTTTTAATCGTAGAAACCACATAGAGGGAGTTCATAATGGCTTAATAGAGGTGAACCCCCCTCCCCCTCAAAAAGTCCCTTCTACGTCACAGAAATTCACCTACCGCAAGGGATCAAGGATCCCTGATTTAAAGAGTTTCTTACCCCATGTGGGGGCTGGTGAGCAGTTCGAGGAGTGGCAGCAGCACGTCCCGATTAATTTTCATGAGCATGTCCATTAACGTGGTATCAGAGAGAAAAACCACGATTTTCTGGGTAAGTGCAACAGCTCCCAGCAAGCTGGCCTCCTTGCGCGTGTTGAGCCGCTGCGAGGACGGCGGAGAAACCTGCGGGCATTTTGCAAAGATGCTTTTATAGGATGTGCTACAAAGTGAGTGTTTGACTAAATCTGTTTCGTAGCAGGATTTTACCAGGTATCCAATGTATGGCAGGTACTGATAGGTGAGCACAGGTTCACCGTACAGCTGAGCGATGTAAATGAGACAGTCCAGCACAGATGCGGCAGTCTGGTCGCCCACCACGGGTCGCTTCTCATAAACGCTGCCCATTCCCACACTCTCCAAAGTGCTCTCTTCGGGTCCGGGAGTAATGAAATGATGACTTTCAGGGCCTGTGGGCAGAGCGTAAAAGTTAAAAAAGGGAGGCATGCTTGGATACTGATACTTGTTCAAGCTTATGGAATGCTATTTATGACTACGTACCGATGTAACAATTTGTGAGTAATCGCAGCAGGTTCCTGGCCACACATCGAGAAGTTACTGTCGGTCCAAGTTTAGCTGAGAGCCACCGAATAGTTTTGCAGACTGTATCTGTGTGAAGAGATTTTTCTTTAGAGGGGAAGTCAAGTCAAGTCAAAAATTATCTTAATAATATTTTCTGTACGGCCCCACTAGTCTGTAATTTTCTGTCGATGGCAAGTGCTTGTGCAAGGCAAAATGGCCGCCCTTAAAGATGGATAAAAATGGGTGAATTGTTTTTGCTTCATTCACATTATACAAAAAAAAAAATCTGAATGTGTCTTTAGACTAGTAGGGCCACATACAAAACATCACTGATATAATCTTTTTTGACTCGACGTGCCCTTTAAAACGTGGCCTTTGAATAAACATCATCATCACAAGCTCGCAGGCTCACCAAGAAGAATTTTTTGCTCCTTCGCCTGCGATTCCTCCGATGGATCCTGGTCCAACTCTTCCTCCTGCTCCCCCATAATCCCTTTCTCAGTTTCTTCCAGTATCATTCCGTTCACAAACTCACTCTCAAGCGTGGCAATAGTAGCGTCCGAAACTTCTGTGCAACCAGAGAAAGAGAGGTGCATCTTGGGGGTTGAAAGGTCATCTGCCACCACTTTATAATCGTTAGCCACCCTCGCCTCCTCCTCATCCAGCTCTGCTCCCTCCTCTCCCTCGCTGGCTTGCTTGAGGTCCTGACTGCTGTCGGCTGACTTAAGACTGGCTCGATCCCGCATGGAGTCGCCGTCGCCTGATGAGAGTTCACTTGCGCTGCTTTTGTCGCTAAGCTTGCCCATGCTCAACGACTCGTGGTCCTGGTCCTTGACACCAGAATTCGGCTCCACCTGTTTTGTGTTTTCTCCCCCTGTGCTGTTAACATAAAATTCATTCTGAAAGTCTTCAGCCTCGGTGAGAAATACCTGGTCGCTGAGACTGATGCCCGAGGAGTAGTCCACCAACCCGGTGTCCCCGACACCACCGCTCGCCCCGCTGCCACTACCCATGTTACCACTGACAGATCCAGATGAGGAGCGCACATCACCAGCCTGAAAGCCCTCCTCTTCCTCCTCTCCCAGATTACAAGTAGCACTCCGCATCCCTTTGCAAGCTTCTCCGGCAGAACCAGACGTCCAGCTTTCAAAGCCGGTGAGGACCAGCAGGACATGTGGGAGCAGGTTGGACAAGAAGGCCTGAAGGCCGAGCCTCACAATCAGTTGTAGGACAAAACAATCAGTGTAGAGATAGAAACGTCCCCGTAGGCAATGAGGGTTCTCGAAGACATTGACAAGTGGCTTTAAAAGGTACTTGTTTGCATTTCTGGGGCCCAGGACCCTCGCGATGGGTTCGAACAAGTACCAAGCAGCGTAGACGGCAGTGGACTCTTCAAGCATGAGGGCCAAGATGAAAGGCAAAAGAATCTCAAGGCCTTCGGCCGTGATGTTGCCTCGCAGAAGTGTTTCTAACTGTTGCCACAATTGGAAGACTACGTCCCTTCCTTGAAGGCTACATACAGACTCCATCTTGGCATGGTAGGAGAAGATAAAGCAATGCAGTGCTGAGAAGTAGGACGGGAAAGGAAACGGAGTAATGAATGTGTTCAGTAACTGGGAGGGGGTTGGAGGGGGAAGGCCGTTATAAATAGGATCATAGTTAAACAGAAGCAGCCGTTGACACTGAAGTGCTTCTCCAGAGTGGTTCACTATTGGCAGAAGTTTTTCAAGCGCATGATGCAAAGAAAGAGGGATATCCCGGAAGCCGAGAGCACACATTTTCAAAACGGCATAGAAACGTTGTCTGAGGGGCGCACCCGGTTTCAGGCCTCTGACTTTTGAGGAGTAAAACATCTCGGCAATGAGGATGCCAAGGGCCTGCATATCCCGTTCGTAGAGCCTCGTGAGAGACAGCGGCGTTTCCATCATTCCAAGCTCACATTCCGAGGCTCCTTCCGGATGCAAAACTTCAGCGTGCAGACTCTTTACCAGGAAATTATTCAACTTCTCCAGCTCTTCTAAAGGCTGCAGTGGGTTGAAGCCCTCAGGGAGAAGGATTTTGATGTCCTCTGAATTGGTGGTAGTCACGCTTCCCTCCATGTGCTTTTTGATGACTGGCCCACCTCTTTGGAGAACAGCACTGCGTAAAGCAGGCCCTAGAGCGCTTGTGAAATCACCAGAGAAGGAAGTCGGAGAGTGGGATATAAGCGCTGCATCCCCGATCTTCCCTCCTGTTGGATTAATACTTGGCAGAGGAACAGACCCAGTGGCAGAGTTAGATGAGCTTGTAGACAATAACGAGTCCAGAGCTTCAGTAGCTTGTTCAAGCTCTTCATCTCGGTCTACCATGGTCCAGCCACTGGACTCACACCCAGTGGACTCTGGCACCATTCCGTCCACAGAGTCGGCCGCCATGTCAATTTGCGGCATGTGTAAAGAAGGCACGTCAAGGGCGGCGAGGCCCACGAGTGGAGGTTCTGCCGGGGAATACTGGGAAGCGGATAAGCGGGGCGGGTGAGGCTGGTCAAACAACTGGACCACACCATAGGTGGTCAGATGGGTGTGGTTGTCCACAAGGTGCAAGCAGACGTTCTTAGCTTTGACGGCATCTATGCCCGACAACTTGAAGCCGAAATTTAGGTCTATCCAGTGGTGCAGGTTCTGAGACACCTCCCGGCTCTCCAGGAGGCGTCGATGGACCTCGATAAACTCCTCGCAGGACTTGCACCAGGAAGGCACATCCAGGTCTGGCATGTCAGGGTGTATTGAGCGGAAAATAGAAGGGTCCGTGTAGAACTCTGGAATGCACTCGTCGGGGGTCCAGCTCTGCATGCGCTCCATACTGGAGGGGTATTCGTTAGGCTCCCACTGGGATCTCACGTGGCTACACAGCACCCATTTGGGTGTCTGCCGGGCTTTGTAGACATAGTATGTAATGTCTGAGAGAACATCAGACACGTGATGAGGTACGTGGAGGTGGTCCGCCTGTCCGACCCCACTGGCACTGACCGATCCACACAAGTCTCCCCCAACACCCACTCCCCCTATGCTGCTGCCCACTGCAGCCGCTAATGCTTCTTTGGTCATCTCATAGGTGAAGTCCAGCTGCTTATCCCCCTTGTTGAGCCTGAACTTGGATCTCCGGAGGTCCCGGAATTTTCCAAATGGCACTGTGAAATCCACCACCCACGGCAGCACCGGGTGGTAATTTGGGTCTCCCTTTCGTCGCCCTGCCAACCTGTTGAGCTCCATCAAGTAGCAAAAGTTGCTTACCCGTCCATGGACCCAGTCAAGAACTAAAGTTTTTAACTCATCAAAGCAGTCCTTGCAAAGGGTTTTGTTCTCCTGGCTTGAAATGTCACCGACTCTTAGTGGGGCACTTTTGGGTACCAGCCTTGCAGGACCATCACCACTTGGAGACTCCAGTTCCTCGTAATGAGCGAGGTTGATCTTCAGTCGGCTGCAAAGCTGCTCGTCCACAGCTATGTCCAGCAGGGAGAGGTCGCCGCAGGACAGCCCTGCAGCATGGCACGCCTGCATGGCTGTCAGCAACTGGTAGAGAATGAACAACACTTTGGCGTGACTATTGGCTAGCTTGGCTGGGCTGAAGGACACAATGTCATGGAGGGAATACTGCGTGTAAGGTAGAACCACATAGAGCATCTCCGCTGTCTCCAGCAGACATTCGGCTGATAGAACATTGGGACACGAACGGTCCGATTTTGGCTTAGAAGAAGTGGACATGGCCGACGGCAAGAAATTCTCCTTTTCTTTGGCTGGAGAGAGAGACGGTGACACTTTTTCACATGAGATGAATGCAGAGTTGAAGAGCTTTTGAAGGGCGTGTCGAATTGCGTCCACGGCCATGACATGCATCTGCTCGCTTGCTCCGGCATACGGCTGCACAAGTCTGGAGTGAGCTTCACGCCACAGGTTCCTGAAAGAAAATAATCAAAGTTATTGAGGTATGCTTTGTCCAGAACGAGTGTTAACATTTGGCTCAATTTGGAATGACATTTATGTCAACAAAAACAACACCACAAAAAAAAAGGTATTTGAGTCCCTAACACGAATGACATATTTTGATTAATACAAGTAAATGTCTACCTACGCAAAAATAATGCTCCATTTAATTTGACAACGTCAGAAGGGTATTAAATTTAATAAGGTATTTGAGCACATTTCCTCAAATTGTGGATCAGAGAGGAAGCCTTCGTGTTTTTGAAAAAAAAAAAAATTTTAAATCACATTTACCACTCATACAAGGATGTTCAGAATTTTATATTAATTATTTGCTAATTTAAACTTTAATTATGGCTTGAGGAGGAAGCAGCAACAACATATGAATGAGCTGGATGAAAATTAGTCCGTCACCTTAATTCATTTAAATTGTCCTTGTCGCACATTGTTGTCTGACATGCTAATAAAAATTATCAGTATTTCAAAATGTAAAAAAAAAATAATAAGGAAGTAAATTACTATTTTTCCTTACAATGTGTTCAATGTGCTCGCACTAGTCTAAACACAGAATTCTGATGAATATCGTGTTTGTGGAATATGGATTAAGCAGCAAAATCAAGAAAAAGCAAGTCGCAAAATGGCCACCGCCCCAAAATGGGGAGAAGAGGGATTTTGCTGCTTAAATCATATTCCACAAACACAATATTCATCAAAATAATCAAACTGGGATGTTACAATAATAGACAAGTAAGCTGTACGTGAGGAATTGCACAATATTCTATTTCAGAAGTAGCGCTTCCTGGTTAGCGTGAGCTGACACAAAACCACAAACAACATGAGCTTCACATGCTGTGACGTCACTGGTGTTCAGTACCTGACATTATGCAGCGACACGTGCTGCATGGTGCTAACGTAGGACTCCTTTGTTGATGAGTCATTCAGTTGAAGACACGGGTCTTTAACCAGCCTGTAACTGAGCTTGCTTTTCCTCAAACCCTGCACGCACACCCGTGTCCAGCCAGGTGGCAGCTTAGCCTGAGAACACTGAAGGTATGCGCAAATTTCCGCCTCACTGATACTTTCCAGGCGGACAAAACGCACAAGCTTCCTCTCCCGGAGGGCCGCCAGCCAGCGCACGGGCACCAGGGCGACAAGCTCCTGGCGACGCGGCCCCGCGCCCAGCTGCCGCCGGTCGATCCCCAGATCTTTTTCCACGGCGCACACCAGCCAATCCATTGTGATGTGCTCAGAGCAGCCAAGTGTCCGACTACGCTCACATGTAGACAAAGGAAGGTGTCTTCAACCACAAGGGCACATTTAAAAGCTTCTCACACATGTCCTGAGAAGATAAGGAAAAACAACACAGAAGGAGGTGGTAGCAGTGTTACAAGAGTCATACAACAGTAGCTGCATGATTACAGTACATGACACTTAAGAGTGAGCTCACATGATGCGCCATAAACATACACTTGAATTTTATTACTTGTTTCAGCTTTAATTTAACTCTAAGACATATTCATGACCATGGGAGCTCCCTTTTTTTAATCAATTTAAAGCAAAGATATTTATTATCAAATTGATGGTTCATTTTATGGCAGTATATTCTTGGACATTTTAAATGCTAATTTATTAAGTATCAAATTCACATTCTTTATTGTTAAAAAGTTTGGTTATATTGGTTGTTTTGGACAGAGAAATCAAGCAAATGCCAGAAGGTGGAAATAAATAAAACTTTATTAGAAAATGTAATTTGCGTTTTCTAGAAGCAAAGGGGAACCTACACAAATGCAAAATAGAATTTCATCGAAAACAAATCTGACGTTTTAATGCCAAATCGCCCAATACAATAATACATTTAAATTATGCAAACTAACTCAAACAACTAAATGCGCAACATAGACCATGTGCAAATTCGGGGTTAAAACATTGAAATGACTTCCTTACTTTTACTTTGACTGTGTAACCCAAACACAAACGAAAGGTCGATAAAGGGCGTCAATTAATAAACACGACAGCGCTTTTTAAAACGCGTTCATTTATTTACAAAAGCTAAAAGCAGCCTTGAGCTTGGAGCGCGTTAACACAAACGTGTCGTTTAATTCTTACAAACCAGAAGCTCGAATTGGGCATTAAATGTATCACGCATTTTAATGTACTAAGCCAAAAAAAACATGACAAGTTATAAATGTTCGGCTCACCTGGGAGAAGTTTGGAATTCTTAACGGTTTTGCCGAACGCGCCAGCTAGCGTCAAGCTACCAGCACCAAGTCTCAAACTCCGTCATCGTGTACCCGCTATGACAGGTGAGTCCCAAAAACGAGGCCAGGCGAGAAGGGTGATGGGTGTCCACTACGTCTGCGGTTGTAACGAGATGCGTCTCAGCAACCAAACAGCGTCCAACTTGTCGGCGTTCCTGCTGAACGCGAGGTGGGAGCCATGTTTGGGGAAGAGGCCTGTCACGTGACACTACACCAGGCTTGTGTCATGTGACTCACGTGATTAGTAAGATCAGTGAGTGGCTACATTTTGACCATGCTCAAGAAAAAAACCCCGCTAAACTTAACGGTGCTTCTTTTGATGCGGTTTGTAGGACTACAGTGATGTGTAAAACAAAATGATGGAAAATTTACCAGTCATATCCGTAATCTATATTGACTATTTTGGAAATAAGTTGAATGGTTCCGTGCTGTCTGTTGTAGCAAGGGGGCATTCATTCTTGACTCACTCGTGTGACGAAGGTGCGCTAAGCAACGAAGAGACAGCTTCTTTACTCTTTAGTGGTACTACGCCACACACCTGTGGAGCATTATTACTACTATTATTATTATTACTGCATGGATCAGTGTAGCCAACATGAACTGCTACTGGACACTTAAAAATGTTGCAACGATTATCTGCATCACCTGCACAACCGTCGTAGTATTACACCACTGACCACTTTATCTCTGCTCTTATGACTATCCAAATTGTTGCAAAGCTCTCTTCGGGGTGGCATCACCTCTAAATTGGGGGGAAAACAATCTATATTTGTATAACGTGACTGATTTAATAATAATTGACTATCATTGTGATTCCGTTAGACAAGTTACCATTAACCAGGGTGAGGGGGTGCACCGTTCCTGGAGGTACTGCAATACCAGGTCGATGCGTGGAGTGGACGGAGCAAGCCCCTATTCCATCTCCCAGTTCCAAAAATCAATTTAATATATGGTCCCCGGATAGGGGACGTATCAGATATTAAACTGATAAGAACAGATACTACACTTGATCTTAGCCAAAAGGCCGAGAAGCGATAACTGTAAATTGCGACAGGAGAGCAATTGAGTCCGGACAGAACTCGCTACAGTGATGGTGACAAACGTAAAACTCACACAAATTCAAAACAACACACATTTACTCACGATTACATTTGTAATTACACACATCCTTTGAACGATAATGTGCCTAACACATGTTTTCTCCATTTAAATTAAACAAATTCTCGGAGACGTGTGTCATGTGACCCACGCTCGTCCAATCAAAATACAGCTATACATTTATCTAATTTAATAGCGTCACGGTGTTCTTATAAGAGTAAATTACACAATGAGTGATATTCAACTATAACGATACACCAACGTGATAGTAGTTTTAGCGTAGCGAAAATCAGTTTGATCAATATCTAACAAACCCCCCCTCCATCATTCAGCCCTCCTCAACCATTTGCTTCCTTTTTCCTGTTTATCAACTGACATCGACACTGACTAGTGCCACCACTGGCGTGGCAGTGAACTGCAACAACGTCTCCATGAGTGACTGAGTGGACGGATCAAAAACCACCCCACGAACTCTCCTCTGTGAGCAGAGCTTGCACACACCCATTTGTAAAGGCACACGCAAGTTGGCACGTCAGATATAACAAGTGACATCTAATAAATCGAATTGTAAACGTGACGGGATGGCGATTAATCTCCAAATTTCCACAGGGGGAATAAATGACATTTAACTGATAACTGAGTTTTCAGGCAAGGAGTATAATCGTGAGGACGAATCACAATAATTGAGTTTATGTGTTGGAGGAAATTCTCCACATACGCAGAATTTATCTGAGACACGTGTCAGACGCTAATTGAGGATTACGTGTGTATTTTTGCAGAAATACTATCATGCAGTCTTTTCAGAGGATTACCAACCTTATCTTCAGTCGTTATATACGCATTGACAGCCTGCTAACACTGTTACAGTTATTGCTTTGATTTGACCAATACATCAGGGGAGAGCGCGAACGCAGTCCCCCACTACCAGAAATTATGCAGTCGAGATTCCCACATTTGGGGAATTCGCAGGGGTCAGCACAGCCGGAGTGCAATGGCTGAGCCTCGCCCTGGGTGAACCACCTTCTTGATCATGGTATCTCCCCTGCCAGGTAAGTATGAGTTGTACATGGCGCCAGGGCAAAAGTCTTTCGCACACACGCCATCTTCAGTCATGGTCTCTTAAACACAAACTCGTGAACACACACACAAAATACACTCACTGGACGAAGCTGCACTTGTACACTAATTTAATATAACCTTTAGTCAACAAACAATTATAAATTAGGTCGAAAGACTCTCTCAAAATATTCCCATCATGCATCGCTTCCTTTGTACCGCCTGACCCAAGTAAGTAATGGCTGCAGAGCGCAGTTCGAGGCGTGGTTCAACATATTCGTATGACTCTGCCCACATGAATTCACGATTTCGATTTTATGTTAAGCTATTTCCTTTAATGATGCGCAATCTTGTGTCGGATTTTTTAAAACACGTCATTATGCATTGAAAATAAACTCAACTGAACCCAAATACATCGTACTAACCTCAACTATACAACAGGGAGTTAGCCCTCTGCTGGGGAGACGTGGTACTACAAATCCGATTAAACGAACGAGAAGACATTGGCTCCCATTAAGAAAGTGACTCGAGCTAATTCTACTTTAAAATCACACATTCAAATATTTATATCTGACTATGCTTACGTTCACTGAAAACACTAAATTTGAAAACTAAAGGCTCCCGAGAAGTACTTCCGCTCATCGAGTTACGCCTTAGCGTTGATGTCGCCCCGCATCCCCTTCTCCTTAATTTACGTTTTCGATTAGCCAAGCGCCAATATTATAACAGTATAGAAAATTAACATTTGGGAATCTATATTTGATACCATTATTTATATGACCGACGTACGTAACGTTAGAATCAGAAAGCCCTTTATTGTCATTGTACTCAGTGTGCAACGAGATTAGAGGAATAACGGAGCAAGAGAGAGGTTGTATTTAAGAAGAGAAAAAAAATCCCAATCTAAGAATGACATGGCATTTGACGAAAATCTAAATAATTCATGACACTTGATCACTGAACACAAATGCATAAATAATACAGCAACATACCAACTGACACTGTTTGTTTTTTTATTTATTTTGACCAGTAAAGGGGGTGCACCGTTCCTGGAAGTACTGCAATACCAGGTCGATGCGTGGAGTGGACGGAGCAAGCCCCTATTCCATCTCCCAGTTCCAAAAATCAATTTAATATATGGTCCCCGGATAGGGGACGTATCAGATATTAAACTGATAAGAACAGATTTTTTCTTTTGCAAAATTTTTATTGTTACTGTAGACATTGATGTTCACATCTCTCCAACATGGAGCACAATCTTAGTTCTGTGGTAACGTGTTAAAAAAGCAGCATGTTTGACATAGAGGTGTAAAGTAAAATGTATCTAAAATACATCTAGACAATATTTTTTAAAAAGCAATTGTTAAAAAAAGCACTTCAACATCTGTTGTGCAGGAGCGTAGTATCGCCTTACGAAGTGGGACTTCATCCCACCCTCTCAAACAGAATCCAGACAGATAAAACCTGCCAGGATGCTTCAAGGAGTTCCTCAGAGGTGTGATAAGAACAGATACTACACTTGATCTTAGCCAAAAGGCCGAGAAGCGATAACTTTAAACGGGACAGGGGAGGAATTGATTCTCGCCACTACGAGCTACGGTGACGGTGACAAATATAAAAATAAACAAAACGAAAACATTTACATGGCAAACATCAACTAAACACATTTAAGTGAAAATTAGGGCAAAAATGAGACAAACTATGTTGTTTGCCAGCCTGCAAACGAAACAAAAGCTTAGCAATTGCTGGGTATTGTGGATCATGTGACCCAAAGCGGACCAATTGGAAACAGCAATAAATGTATGCCATTAACTGGCATCGCAATGTTCTTAAATGGTTAAATAGACCAATGCGATAGTTTCAAGTATATTAAAAACACATTGCGGATCGTAATAATACAATTGTGTTGCTTTTCATCCTCCAAATGAAAAGAAAGTTCAGTAATATCTTGCCGGTCACGTGATCCACGTCGGACCAATATAAATCTGCCATAACCTCATGCCGTTTAACCACGTTAAATAGTCCGAAAGAAACTAAAAATATATTTTGGATTACGAGCCACAAACGTGCTTCGTTTGTATTATGATGGAAGGAAAAGTATCCATGTTGTTTGATGGACGTAGCTCATGACCACGGTTTCGCGCCCGAGTCGCCAAACTACTTCCTGTTTCGTATTAGCAATTGTAACAAGCATCATTACTAGGGCGCCACCACCGCAGTGGAGGTGAACTACACACACATAATAGACTTATCAATCACTTCAATTTGGCAAATTGTTAGTGCAAACGATCGAGGGAAGTAAAAAAAAAAAAAATCCAGCAAAGTCAAGGACAAGGCTATTGACCACTTGTTTTCACATACAGTATGTATAAAAAAGTGTCTAATCCAAAAGCACATGTATTTGTTATCGTGTCGAATGGCATGCGTATGTTGAAGGTCACAAGTGTGGGCCAAGGTGCAAATGAATTATCTTACCAGTTTGGGAGAAGAAGAAGTTACATCCAACTTATCTTAATCAAAACCTCCTATCTGGTCACCGGTAGCAAAATTTGACAATTAACGGAAGTCTTTTCGTCCGTAGTCATATTTAGCGCCGGTCTTCGACAACAAAAGTCAATTTGTCTTTCTCGGGCTAACTTGTTAGCTAATCTGGTGGCACTTGACCGCCCGTTTTTCGTTTTTCCTTAAGTAACGTTCAGGGTTATTTGGGACGTTGTCATTACATAAACGAAAATTCATCAAAACACACATTATTTACATTAAATTGCTGTTCACGATGATTTTTAGTTTTATTTATTTTTTTAAGGGAAAGCCACTATTTTGGTCAATATGGAATGTTTAATAATTAAGCACCCTACGTAAGAACATTGACATCAAAGGTGATCTTGAATGCCACTTTGAAATCAGATGGTCAAGCTGTAACTCAAGAAAACACAAATCTTGTTTTTCTGAGTATTTATTTTTTTACATTTTGTTTTCTGTTCTTCAGAATATTTTTTTCGCTGTCTACGAAATGCTGTTTGCCGACAGTTGTTATGTACAGACTGACTATGTTGTGCATTGAATATGTGGATTGCAAATTCATAAAGTCTGCAGAATTAAACACATTTAAACGAAGTAATATATGAATATAATATGTGAGATTAATATAAAACCAGTTAACACAATCACTTGTCATAACGGTGCACACTACTTCTCGTGTCATTTGATAAATGCATTTTGCTTAAAACATATTAACACCTGTAGCAAATGTGAACCTGTTAATGATTGATATTCTGTCACGTAAATGCTAAAGCTAATACCATTAACACAATACAATCCTTAACCATGATATAGATTTTATTTTGGGTGTGGCTTCCAAAGGTCATAATATTGCCGCAGAATAAATCATCTGTGAGTCTTTAAAGATTAGTCAACACAACTGGCAGTAAACACGGGAAACTCTGCTTTGAAAATGGCTGCCAGTGAAAGAGTTAAAACTGGATGGCAATGATTTTGAATAGTCGAATATATGCTGCTCAAACGGCTTCCTATGGTCAAGCTTCCAAACTTCCAAAGAGTAGGTTGAGCTCTCTCTCTCTCTCTCTCTCTCTCTCTCTCTCACTCACTCTCTCTCTCTCTCTCTCTCTCTCACTCTCTCTCTCTCTCTCTCTCTCTCTCTCTCTCTCTCTCTCTCTCTCTCTCTCTCTCTTCATGTGAAACAAGCGAGTGTGTGAACTCACAAACTTCCTGTTTGGCACGTTCGACCAGGTATAGTCAGACAATGAGGGGGGCCGAGGGGCTTTCAACCAATGCTGGTTTTTCGTGTGGCCCCAAAGTGCCTGTTTTACTTGTAACTCAGTAAAGCAGGAAGGCCCAATGCCATTTGGCCTTCTTCTTTCTTCAGCTATCTGTGCGCGTGTGAGTGTAGGTACATGTTTACTCAGCAACCTCCGGCTCAACCTGTCTGATCGGTGCGTGCTGGCCGTGCAGGTATGAACACACGCTCAACAAGCACCCGAGAGGACGAAGAGGCACGAGGAAGACTCCGAGGAAATGTTGGGATCACTATTAGACAAGGACTGAAAAAGACGACGAAAAGGTCAAGTGGCTTGGAGGACATTCTTCTTGGTGCTCTTCAACCAACCGATGGCTCTGAGATGCTAATGTTGTACTACCGGCTCTGGGATGTCCACGACATTATTGTGCTCCTTTGCTTCACGTTGTACATGTGTCACCTAGGTAAGCGCTCAACTTTTTCTTCGGACGGGAATGTCTGACTTGTTTTCCGTTGAGAGTCATATAAGAAAAAAGGAAAAGAAACCATTTATTTCAGCTCGATGTTTTTGGTGACAGAGCGAAAAGTTATGGATTATAGATTCTTGTAAAAATTTAAATTTAGTGAAAATTTTACATTTAAAAAAATCTGACGAGTTGTTATCACACTAATTTTTATCTTAATAAAAGTTCAAAATTCAATAAAGTGCGAGTTCTAAAGGGCTTTAAGGGCTTGCTCCTAATCAGCTGTAGAATACATTTTAAAACTCTGCTACTTGTCTATAAATCACTGGATGGATGGAGTTTAATTTCTTTATCGTATTTTTTTTAAATGTTTTTAAAGTCTTCTGTGAATGTACTTAAATGTTTTCAATCTAGGTTCTTTTAGTAATTTTAATGCTTTTATTTTCTCCGCTTTGCTTCTGAATGTCATTAGCTGTTTGTAAATGCTTTTAGGTAATGTTTCGTTGCCTTGTGTATGAAATGTGCTATGTAAATAAAGCTGCCTTCGCATGTCTTAACATTTAGTTTGGTATAAAAAATATACAAGTTTAATCTCGTAAAATTACACCTTTAATTTGAAAAATAAGCAACATGATTCTGATGAAATGACCACTTTTTACGCAAAAACTATTTGAATTTCATCTTTTAAGATTACTTTAATATAAAGAAATACTCAAATTTATTCTTTCAAAAAGATTTTTTTTTTCCCCAAAAAAATCAGAATTTATTCCTGTAAAGTTAACATTTAAAATTGCCTTATAAACATGAACGACAGTGTGGACAAACTGAGATAGTTCCAGTGACAACCTTTTCTTTTTTGTTTTTTTTGCTCTTGAGGAAAAAGGAAAGGGGAAGCACAGTGATTAGCACATTTGCTTCACAGCTCAGTGTTCAAATAGGAACTAGTTGCATTTACAGTCATGCATGTCCATGCTTCACTGAGGAGGTGACAGTTGAGTTGCTCTTGTCCATTTTATATCTTTGCTTTATGTGAAACAATTGCAAAGGAGTGGTTCATCATTGAAAATTTCCTTCCAATTAGTAGGACATCCTTTAAACAAAATCATACCATTCCAATGACGACAATAACAGTCACAACATTTGAATCAGTACATCTACCATCACCAGTATTTTTTTTTTTTTTTTTTACACAATGATGGTCTATTTAAGTACAGAGTGTGACTATATTTGCTTCCTGTGTGCTGTTTATATTCACGTCACGGAGGCTATTTAATCGATGAGCAAAAGCGCACCTCGCACCTTTTTTTTTTTTCCGCGACATCGTCTTGGCATTCTTGGATGAAATTCTTTCTTCATGCCTCATTGAGCAAACAGCAGAACCAGAAGGTCCACCGAAACGCCTTCGGACAACCTTGATGGGGGAGTTGAGGTTGCTTAGCCGCACTTTGCTAAAAGGGGTGTCCCTCAGCTGGTGTTAGATTTTCTGCCAGAAAACTGTCATTTGAAATAGCTGAGCCTAAATTAGATGGAGGAGACCACCTTGAAATTTTACACACAAGAAAAAAAACTTTGAGAACTAACCTGCTTTCTCTGCCTCTTTCCAAGCTGGGGCCATCTCCATCCAGTCCCCCCAGAGCAGCCTAACCCGGTCCGTGCAGGAGGACGTATTCTTCTCCGTGGACGTGACCTGCAATGGCACCCCCACCGTCCAGTGGACCTTCATGTCCTCCTCGGTGAGCCGCGCCATCGGCATCTGGCGGCCGGGCGCCTTCGTCAACATCACTGCCGACTACAGCAGCCGTGTGGAGGCGCACGACAACGGCTCCATGGAACTGTCGGATCTGCGGCTGCAGGACACCGGCTACTACGTTGTGACGGTCACAGATGAGACGGGCGGAAGCAAGGATGCCGGATTTGTCCTGAAAGTCAACGGTGAGTGAAAGGAGATCTGTTAGGCTTTTTTTTTCCCCCTTCCATATTTAAAACACTTCCCTGTGGCAAGCCATTTGAGTATTTATGAAATATTCTTGATCTCCAGCTCAAGGTTAATGGACAAGTACGCTCTTTGCTGGTGAAACAGCAGACTATGACAGTTTGGTTTAGTCAGTGTTAGCACAAAACTTTTTGGTTTCTGCGCGAAAGCAAAAATATGTCAGGAAAAGCCTACTAGAGCATCTGAACTTGAGGTTAATCAGACTTTAAATTAAGCAAGTGTGTGCTGACTGTGTGCTGGCTCCCATTTAACGTGGGTTTGAATGTGAACTGGGGCAGAACAATTTTGAAAAATGACCACAAAAAAAAACTAACACTCCCAGCTTTCCCCCATTGCCCTCCCCAGAGGTTCTGTATGAGGACTTGCAGTACCTGTCGGTGTCGGCCTTGGCGCTGGGCTGCTTGGTAGGCCTCCTCATGCTGGCCACGTGGGTCTTGAACAAAGCCTACAAGAAGATAAAAGCATGCCGACGCAGGAAGCAGATGCCAGGTAGGAGTCTAAATCGTGGATTAGAGAAACATCCGCTTCTAACCAATTTAAATGATCATTTATTTTTTTGGTTAAAAAATGTTTTTATTTTATTTTTTTATTTTTTTTAAACACACACTACCAGCCAAGTAAAAAAAAAAATATCTTTGACGTCTATAGCCGTCAATGGCAGTAAATGAATTAATTATGGCACAGCTATGCCATAATTGCTGAATGCTAAAATGGAAGACAAAAAGAATAAAGAGGAAGAAATAATACAAGAAGTAGTTCTGGCAACTAATGTTTGTCTTTAGTTTGCTGCCACAACAACGTTTCACTATTTACAAAAGCGAAGGGCACAATAACTGACGAGGATTTTATTTTGGGCCTACACGATGCCACAAATGATTCTAATTAAATTACCGGTATGCTGCATTAAACTAAGAAGAAAAAAAATCTGTAATGAGCAGTGGAAGTTTTGAATACAATCGTGTGATGTTTGCTGCTGTCAACACACATTAAATCGATCAAAATAAAAACTAAACTCTATTTTTTCACCAGAGGTTGGTTTCGCAGCCCTTTCGCTAGAAAAAACTGAGGAAACGAGCTTTTGTGTGAAATGAAACTTATTTTTGATATTTTTTATTTGCTGTGACAGTTGTAACATCCTAAAAGTGGCTTCATTTTACCCCAAAAAACATTTATGACTGTGGTTTTTAGTGTGTTTCTTAAAAAAAAACTCAACTTAAAAAAAAATAAAATAAAAATAAAATAATTGCATATTAAAATCACAATGCTTCAAATTTGTTCAGCTCGTATTTTAAGTTTAGGCCGCAGGTGCAAGCCAGAAATTGGCACCATTGTACTGGAAAAATGGAACATTAATTTGCACAGCACTTGATTTGTTCCCACCACTGCCTGCTTGTTTACTCAGATTGCTACAGTCACCATGTGTTGAGTGCAACGCCATAAGAAGGACTGTCTGGCTTTGAATGTTGGTTATCTATTGTGTGAGACATAGGGCGTGTTTTCAAGTACAAAGGTTGCTGAGTGTCTCAAGTGACTCTACCCTTTTTTTTTTTCTTTATGCAGAAAATGACGCAACGGAGCTGCAGCCTCTTTGACATGTTGGCCGGGACTACTTTTTCACATGGACTTGGAAGGACCGTCTTTTATTCTTGTGTGCAATGGATTTGGTCCATGAAAATTGAGACTGAGGTGCTCTCAGAGGATTTAATTTTTTTTTTGTTTTATACATGGACATCACTGTAAATATGAACTGTATTTATTGACAAAACACATGATTGGTTGGAGTAAATGCCTGCTCACTCGGTCAATTGAGTCTTCCACTCAACACTCCCAAGTACACATGGTCACATGACGTTGGTCATGTGACATCAACAGACAACATACTACAGGGGTTCTGAAACTTTTTGAGTGGAAAAGAAATTGGGGAATAATGGAAGTTTGAGAATGCGGAAAAGTCCTGACATTTGAATAGTTCAAGAAATTTGGCAGGAGAGCTGAGTAAAAAAAAAAGTGGGGTGCAGGGTAAAATGCGTTAATGTTTTTCGTCAGTATTTGCAGAAAAATATTTTTGGTGTAAAATACATCTTTTAAAAAAAAAAACTTCCGGTAATCAAAACAAACTATTTCATACAGCTTTCAATTTACCCCAAATATTTTGAGAAATACATTTTCTTTTCTAAAATCTATAGATCTACATTTGCAAATATGACACCTTTATTTTCTACAAAAATGGGACAGTCCTGTATTCTTAAAAAAAAAAATCCACCTTTTTTTCCCCCAAAACAAATATGACTATTCTTAAAAAAATACACCTCTATTTTGTAGAAAACAGGACTAAATGCTCTAAAAAAAAAAAGCACCATTATTTTCTAGAAACACTATTCTAAAAAAATACAGATGTGAGCTTGAAGAAATAGATCATAATTTTGGTTATTATAAGCCTGCCTGGCTTTATATATGCAAGGGTGTCAAATTTATGTCATACTCCATCCCAATAATATCAGCGCATTGAATTGGATCAAACCTTAAGCAGGAAGGCGTAGCTATTTTTTAATGATACAAGATAATTTCACGGTCCCGCGAAGTTCTGGCCTAATTTTGAGAACCCCTGCAATAGAAGGCCACACGGGAACACGAGTAGACTTTTTTGCTCTTTATTTTCCCTCAAAATCAAAAGTGTACTGACGTGAGCAGGTAGCTTACAACAAGTCTTGTAAAAGTCCTCCTTGGAAGAATAAAAGGGAAAAGGGCCTGGAATCTTTTTTGTAACATGATTATATGGTGAAATTGCCGGTCCATCTGGCCAGGCTTTCGTTTAAGGGCAAGGGGTAAGGGCAGCCATGAGGAGCTCCATCTTGTAGACGAAGTTACGTCCCTCCATCTTGTTCCAGTGGACCTCCTTGTACGGACCCCTGAGGTGGCTCCACTTGCCGTCCTGGATGACCTCACTCTTGGGCAGCTCCTTGGTCTGGCTGCGAGGGAACTGGACCAAAACTCTGCACCCGCTCTCGGGACCGTTACGTACTGGGAGGGAAAGAAAAGGGAACATCAGGACTTGAGCTTTATTCACCACGCATGATAAAACACATCGGGGTTGCGTTATGTTTCCATGGGAAGTTGAGATCTGCAAATATTCCATATTGAAAACCTTCCATGGAAATTCATAGAAAATAACTGGGATTGAGGAGAATTTAAAAGCAGGGTATCACGCCCTATGTTTTGAGAAGTTGTCTTGTCTCACCTGAGATGGCATACTCTCCGTTGGGGGAGGCAACGGTCACGGCCGAGGCGTTCCCGATGCTCTCCACCGGGCCGAGGCCGACGTGGTTGCTGAAGCTCAGCACGTGCCAGCCCATCACTTTGGCCAGCTGCTGCACCGCGTGCACCTGGTGCTGGGACATCTGCCACAAGAACAAGCCGGTGTCGTCCAAAAATGCCGAGGAGGGACATTTGTGAGGTTGGGTTGGGTTTGAAGATTTTAGCAAAACAAAACGGCTAGGTAACGCAGCTCGGGATAGCGCTATCCATTAATCCGAGCAACAGAAAAGCCAGTCGACTCATTGCTCATGTTTGCTATGTCTGAATTTCAAGCAAGTTTATTTTATTTTTCTTCACTTGGAAGCTCGTTACCTCTTGTAAACATCTTTTTTTCGACAGACACTACACATTCAAACTATGGTGGCAGAAAAGATGACGAAAATCATCATTCAAGCCATTTACCATTCTTAAACGCTCTAACTTGATCAAATGACGCAAAGATTTGTCTACAACTGTTGCCATCAGCGCTACTGTCACCCGGAAGTACGTCTGACCGATTAATCGGCAGGCCGCAATTATTGACAACTAACTTCTTGGTTAATCGATCCTGGTGGTCGGCGTAGCCATACCTGTGAGAGGAGGAAGTCCTGCAGCTCCTGTTCCTGATGCGACAGAGTGACGACGCGTCCGTCTCTGTGCACCACTCGGATCTGCTCTACGCCAATGTTGAGCTGCAGCTGGATTGACCTGAAAAAGAAAAAAAAAAAACATGCACACAGTCCTTTAGAGCTACATCTCTCCAACCTTTGCAGAGCCAAGGCAAAAATATTTTACATTTGCAACAAATCAATCTCACACCACCAAACTGCAGCAGTCTCCTTTTTGCCCCCCCTTCCACCACTTACTTGCAGATTTGCTCGTAGCTCTGAGAGGTGATCAGTACTTTGACGCTGGATTCGTACACGTCGTTAATGTTGGACCAGTGGGCTTGAATTTGAGGGTCTTCGATGCGGCTGGCCAGGCTGTCGATGGTGCGTGCGGTCCTGACAAATGCCCCAAAGTTGTTTAATAATAATAATAATAATAATATTGCCTTTATTAGTCCCACAATGGGGAAATTCGAGATTCGAACCCAGGCCTCCTGGGGAGACTGGGTCCTGAACGCGGCGCCTTAGACCACTCGGCCATCCTGGCAGCCACGAGATTCGAACCCAGGCCTCCTGGGGAGACTGGGTCCGGAACGCGGCGCCTTAGACCACTCGGCCATCCTGTATTACTCAGCAATACAGGTCCGGGATTGTATTAAAACCGTGGCTAAGGACCAGAAATGTGTACCGAGTAAATATTGCGTAAGACCTCTATTATTTGCAAGCCTCTACAGATACGGACATATTTCACATAGTTTCACTTGGTACCAATGTCATTGCTCACTGTTGACACTCAGCTGGACTGAAAGCAAATTTAAGACCTCTCACTCACTAAATATGACAACTAGGAAATTGTCATGACATTGAGTCATACTATGGATTGTGCTTAATAGTTTTCATACATATAATTGGGTCTCTGGATTGACTGCCCAAGTGTGAAATTATGTGAGCTAACCCTTCTGGACTCCTCCCCACTGTGACATCACAATACGGCTAATTAATGAGTTTAGCCACGATGAGTTTTGCTTGGCTGGGGGAAATCAAAATGATTAGATATGATGCTAATGTGGAAAATTGAATGATTTCTCTCGCTTGGCCCACTTAGACAGCAGTTATAAAAACCCCGGTGTAGTAGAAGCCGCCTTACCGGCTTCGTAGGAAGATGTGCTTGGCTTGTTTGATGATCTTCTCCAGGAGACCCTCTCGTTGCTGCAAGCTGCTGATCTCTGTCTTGTCGTAGGCCAGCGGTCCGGCGAGACGGAGGCGCTTGTGGCCAAAAGGGGCGGTGGCGGGATGCGGCATCACCATGGAACTCAGCTGCTGCTTGTGGAACTGCGACAAGGACAAAAGAAACCAGTGAGGTTATTTAAAGAGGGGTTCACAAAAGAAGGCTCGGCAATTATGAAAAGGAGGAAGAAAAAAAAAAACAGCAACAACACAATAATCACCATTATTTTGAGTGATAGTGAAATCTCGATTTATTGAAATTACGATTAAGAAACACGATTATCCTTTGGCTTCACAACTTACTATTTATTCAACTATCTTCAAATACAACTTAAAAGAATAAACCGTAAAATAAATGGCCTATTATTATCAAAGCTTTTAATAGGCCAATTTGTGGCTGAGTAAATAGAGACGCCGGCCACGATTTGCGAAAATTCATTCAATCCACCACCCCAAAAAGTCTCACCTCCCGCATCATCTGATGCAAGTTATGTTCCAGAACGTAAAGATGGTCATCTGGTTTGGGTTTCTCTGGAGACGCCCGGTGGTTTCTCTTCTCTGCTGTCGAGTGGCACAACGAGATGGAGAGTTGCAGACCTGCAGAGGCACAAAGAGGATTGGTACTCAGTCAGTGAGATAAAGTGTAAAAAATAAAAAAATAAAAATATTACTTGTCATCACGAGCTGGGTCCAACCTTCACATTTGCCAGAATAAAATTACAAATTAATTAAAAATATATATAATGATTAAAACAACTTTATTTTTAGTCCCTCAACGCATTCAACTATAAAGATATGAATTCCAGACAGCACATTCAACTGTTTTGCTATACTTTGTCCTTTAGTATTTGATTGATTTCACAACAGAGGAAAAACAGGCCAATCATTTTATACTGCCATTGACGGCTAAAGGCGTCAAAGATCCATTTTTCTTTTACTCAGCTAGTAGTGAATGAGTAAATATGTTAGTGTGTTTAAAAATAAACATTTTTGCAGAGTTTAAAGGAGGTCATAATTATTACTCTATTATTTTTAACAGGTCGGGCACTAGTGACAAGAATTCTGAGTACCTGGAAAGGGCTGTGAGATGATCTGATTCTTCACAACAATGTGAGGGATTTGCGACTTGATCTGGACCGCTTCCCGAGATAGCTGCGCAAAGATCTCCTTGCAGAGCAGAACGTTCTGAGCCGCCTCCAACTTCACGTGCCACGGCTGCGAACCTGGCAATGTGACATATTACTAAAAAAAATGTCCAGATTTAAAAAAAAAAAAACATAGAGGATAGCTTCATGATATACACTAAGAAATTTGCTTAAGTATTATGCATTGACCCCAGACCTCCTTTGGTTTTTGGTTGTCTCCTGAACAAGTTGACCGTTCCGAGATCCCCAATGTCCGGAGCTTGCTTCTGGATGGAAACCTGCAGACATTCCCAGTGGCAATTAGAGCGATCATTTAGTGTTTCTTCATACAGTGAAGAAAATTGGATGATAACTTCTGGATAAAGTGAGCTGGTTTGACAAAAAAAAAATGGCACCAATTGACAGAGCATTATATAAAGGCCATCAAAACACATTGGTAAGATTTTCAGTGAATAATTGTTTACTCCAAGAAAATGAGATTAGGTAAATTTGTGAAAAGTAAATTGCAAATAAATGTGAATCACCGTACAGATGTATTTTAATGTTTCTCACTCCTTTACCTTAATATAGGCCGATCCCTCAAGATCACTGGGGATCTGTACGTCAAGGGGACAGTAGTCCTCCGGGACCTTTTTGTCCAGATCAATATCAGTGTTCTTGATCACCTCGAATGAGCCGTGATGAGGAAACAGGGAGCCTGCGTGGATAAATGACACCATATATCGTTAAAAGACTCGGTTGACAACACAACCACATCGTAAAATATTTTCCTCACCTGCACTCCGGTAGCTGAGGTCTCCCAGGATCTTGTCACCGACTTTGCGCAGCTTCCACTGCGAGCGCAGCCGGAGCAGCTCCGCGTTGAAGTCTCGCTGCCTCCGGTTCTCCAAGTTCTCTGCCACTGATTTATTGAGCTTCTCTGCACCCTTCAGGAGGAGCTGTGCGGCTGTGGCCAGAGATTTCTTTTTGCTCATCAACTGGAACACTTGAGGGGTCTGAACCAAAGCAAAAATGATGAGGGAATTGTATTTAAAATATGTTTTTGAAAGGAAACATTAGGGCCTGAGCAATACGGATTTTATTTATTTAATTATTTTACAGATGCAAGTCACCATATTTGTCAGATAAAAAAAATTCAGATAACTGATTATTAAGCAGGTTGCATGAGTATTACTCCATCGTTTGTGTGCAAATACCTGTTACTTAAAGTGTTATAACACAGCCACACCAATGCTATTCTGATAGCCCATCAATGGGATTCTACATTGTTTATTTACCTTAATTTAAACTGATTTTTATGAAAGCACAACTATGTGAAAATAAAATAAAACACAAATCACA
Source organism: Idiotropiscis lumnitzeri (assembly GCF_059441095.1). Taxonomy (NCBI): domain Eukaryota; kingdom Metazoa; phylum Chordata; class Actinopteri; order Syngnathiformes; family Syngnathidae; genus Idiotropiscis; species Idiotropiscis lumnitzeri. Next base: position 3,947,527 of record NC_142397.1, on the reverse strand, counting down.
CCACATGTGGAAAACTTTATAGGCAGAATAGACATGCATCCCCGAGTTCAAATACGATATACTGCATCATGAATCAGTCAGTCTGGAGAGCGTTTTCACTTCACCTTGCTCATGGACGGATCTTGAGAAACTGGGTCGAGCGCCATGTACTTCTTCTCCTTCACCACACAGAGGACGTCATACAGGACACACATTTCGGTTAGGGCACTCCGCAAGTTGTTACGCACGGAGTCCCAAGGCCACAGGGACGGCTGGAACTTCACTGTTCCTGCGTGAAAGAAGAAGAAAATAACTCACTGCACATATAGCACACACACTTGTCTTTGTGATACCTTCTTCTTCCTCTGGCTCCTGTTTGCACCACTCGCGATCGCGGGGTTCATTGTCAGCGCCCTCCTCCTCAGAGCCAGATCCTTGGCTGAAGTCAATCCGTTGTGCCAATTTAGCCAAGTTCTGGGACATAGACAGGGGCGGCACGTACGTCTCGGTTCCGTCTAGGGCCACCTCTTGCACCTGCTTCTCACAGAAAGACTCAATGCTGACTCTCACACCCGGACCGCTGGCCATGATGACGGGGCTGAAAGGTGAACAGCAATATAATGAGAGTCATACAATTGCTACAATGTGAAAAAGTCTCAGTTCTTGCTCTATAGTCCTGTGTCTTCTGCAAGTCATTATTAGTATTAATAGTCCTTACCACATTTTAAAACCTCTTCCGCCCTTCTCTTCGCCTCTTACCCAGAGGCTTCATTTCTCTGCCCATGTCCAAACCATCTCAATCTGTGCATTCTGCAAACTTTACAGTATGTGCTGTCCCAATGATGAGCAAATTTGCTGATTCTGTCCCAATTCCCTCTAGGCATCTTCAACTCTGTCACCTCCAACTATGTCTCCTGGACATCGATCATCAATGTCAGGTTTCACTACCGTTCTTTAAACATTATACATTCCCTTAAGTTTAATGCTTTCCTACCCCAGCTCTATTTGAATGAATGAGGTTTACTGGTTCATGCATTTTGAAGGATGACCTATTAGTTGCTAAGACAATTTACTCGCAATAGGTAATTAAATAGTCATTCAGTATTACCGATGGGGAAAACATAAATATAAGAAGGTCTATTTGTCTGCTTTGCTATCTAAACGGGCTAGCATTAGCTGTACGCTAATCACAGAGTGTGTGCTTAGAGCACCAAACAGCGAAACGAATATATCGACGTCCACATTTCATTTAGACATTTCTTACCTCCGCTTTTAAGCAACTTGTAAGAAAGTAAAGGTTATTCCTTTAACATGTGTTATTGTTTCCGCCGTGACAAATAAATTCACGACTATAAGCTCTTCTTCGTCTGACAGATGATGAATACTGACCATCCACGGAGGAAATAGCGCTTCTTGTGGTGGAAAGTGCTAATGCAACTGTTAAAGTATTTGAAATATTAGATACATTTAATGCCGTGTTTTTTTTAGAATATATTCCTGATGTAAGTAATTTTATGCAATATTTGATAATGATAATACTTCTAAAACAATTCAATTAAGGGTCGCGACAAAGCGCGGGAGCACGGCGGGATATAAACTACCGGATGTGACGCATTAACAATTCAAAGCGAGTTCTCGGTGATCGCACCGATTTGTGCGCTGCAAGAAAATGTCATTTTCTTCGACTTGATCGCTTGTTTATCTTACACAACCCAACACAAATTTATATGACCCAATTTTATCGTTAAACTCGCGTTTGAGCGGCGCTCCGTTGCGATCTGGCAAAGTTAATCTACTCGGGCTAACTGGCGGAGCTGATAGCTGCAAATGTTGCTACAGAGAAATGTTTACGCCGAGAGACAATGGCGAGACCGGTGGGCAAAATACGACTGAGCCCCAACGAAGAGGCGCAGTTGATACAAAAAGAAAGGGAAAGGAGGCGAATACTGCGAATACAACAGGTAAATGAGAACATCACTCATTTCTATTCGCTTTTTGACGTCATTCTCCATTTTGACGTCATATGTGAAGCGAATTTACTGCTGTTGAACATCTGCATCGCTTTTGAGGCACTTTTATTTGGTGCCCTTTCAATTATAATCTTGTCAATGCCAAGAAAGACAAAAATTCATGCTCACGTGATTATGAGTCCTCAAATTCCCATTCGTACTTATCGCTGCTCACATTCGAACAAATTTCCCAGAGATGCAAACAAATTGTGTTCTGCTCGAACAATTACTTAAAAACTGGCTTTGCAAGTTAGATTAAAGGCAGATCATGGAGAGGATTTTACCTTTATTTATCCAGGTAAGGCAATTGAGAATAGATTCTCATTCTCAATGCAGACAGTATAGTAAAACATAAAGTAAATGCAAATGCAGTTACAACATGTATAATGTGAAATCTTGTATTTACGTGTGAAAAAGTGCTCGATTCAACCTAATTACAATGACATGGATGACTGGTTCACAGATAAATTGTGCTCATTTTTACTTGTGGTAAAAAAAGGACATTTTCTGCGAAGTACATCAATTAGTTGTTCTTGAACGGAAAAATACTTGCACCTCTCATGAAAGCCACACGTAACGCTAAAGATTCTTTTCATCCTTACTAATCAGGTGTGCTTGCTTACGAAGGAAACAATGTTTCATCCTATTAATGTGTGTTTGACACCCTCCAACCGTCTATCTCGCAGGTTCGTGAGCAGCAGAAGAACTTTGCGCTGCAGACACGGCAGAATGTTGAGCAGAGGCGTCAGCGGGAGCTGGATCTGCTCGGACAGGAGCTGCGGGAGGAATGGGAGCAACAGCAGAGCGAGAAACTGCACACGCTGCAGATGCTATATGAACAGAGCCTACAGATGATCGGCCAAGGACAGAGGATGGCCAAGGAAAATGTAACATAATATGAGATGATAAAATTAGACTAGTTAACATTTACCCGGGCTTCACTAGTACTTCTAGTAGTGCACAGAAGTCAACGACTGTACATTTTTGCCCTACTGGTAACATTTAGTTGTCTTATTAGTGAGGATGGGTGGTGTACCCATCAGGAAATCCTCAAGTGGCTTTCTATAAAACACAGTCGATAAAACAGCATCTCACATTTGTATTAACATATAATTTAATCTTAAAAAGGAGCCCGATTTGGCAGCTATAACTCGGAGGGAAGCGCTGAATCATGCCAAAGCGGAGGAGCGCTTTCGAGAAGCCCTCAAGGAACTTAAGTCGCAGAGGCATAAAGATAGCGAGATACAAAGCCGGTGAGCATTTTTTAACTTTTGAGTGCGGCTATCACGTGGGCAGAGTCTGAGAAATGTGCACATTGTTTTTGTACCCTTTCTAGAACAATCAATGCTCGGAAGAAGGCGCTGCAGGTAGAAAAAGAGCGATCGGCAAAAGTGGCCAACCTCCCGCCGCCTCCACCAAATCCGATTCTGGTGAGTTGCCCTCTTGTGCTAAAAGGTTGTGCTTGAAATGGTGTAAAAATGTTGCAAATTCATGATTGCCATGACAAGAAATTATGCCTTTTGTTGATGTTATCAAAAATTCCTGTTGTTAAAAGAAAGGCACATTTTATTTAAAAAAACGGAAATTAGCATAGGAAGTTTTTCCACAGTATTTCTAAACCTTTAAAAACTTGCACGTCAACACACGAAAAGCAACATACTAACAGACAATGTTTTACTGTCCACACTAAACAGTATTGTCTTCTCCATTCAAGCGGGCTATTGATTCCGGGAAATCCCACGTGGGAAAGAAATCCAACGTCAGCGCCTTTTCTTGCACTCGTTACCACATGCCCGCGACCAAAGTGGATCGGGCGGCAGACACGCAGGAGGTAAAAGTCTCGACGTGAACGGCACGTTCCCATTTCGAGTTGTCCTAAGTCAAGTTGAACAAACAGGACGATGCCCACGAGGGAGCTGAGGTGGCGATGAAGAGGCATCTGGACCTCCAGAGGGACGGCGAGAGGAAGAAAGCCGAGCGGATGGAGACGGCTCGTCTTCGAGGGAAATCGGCTCTGAGGAAAGAGCAACTTACACTGGTATGACTTCATGCACTTGTGTGTGTGTGTGTGTGTGTGTTATTTTGACATGTTATTGACCAATTTAATCTTACACGCAAGGAGACGGCTTACAAGTCCACAAAATTTTGGCTGCATGTCGAAAATATCCAGTAAATTCCCAATTTGTTGACTCCAATGGATTTCTTCATGAAATATGTTCTGCCTCATTTGGGCCTGCATTTGTGAAGTGCATGCTGAGACCCCCGTTTTGGTCCCCCGCAGGATCACGATCGACTCCTTGTTGAATTGCAACACATGCAGCATGCTGACATGCTGAGGAGGCGACAGCAGGCATTTCAGATGCCGCCGCAGATCTTCCAGCCGCCTCACAGGCGACAAGAGATGAAGGACGACTTCCAAAGGGACATGGAGTTTGCCTTTGAGGACATGTACTTAAGAGAAAGGAGTAAGAACTTCACATTTAAATGTTCTGCCTGTACTTCATGTCAAATAGAGTAGTTATTTCATTCATTTTTTTGACATGGCAACATTCCAGATAACCAAGTGGCCTCAAATGATTTTCTTGTGCCTGATCCCAGAAATCAAAGGTAACCTGTTTGGCCGACTCGTCCCCGAACCGCTTCCTGCCGCGTCCACTAACAGCCACGACCCGGAGCTGGATGTCTCACTGGATGAGACGTCTGATCAAGAAAAGTCAAAAGCGGACTCTGGATCGCAGAACTCTGCCCGTGGTACTAAACACAAATCTTTTTATTTTTACTTTTTTTTTTTTTTTTTTTGCTTAGATTGTGCAATTGACACTTTAATTTGACACTTAAATGAAAACTTAGAGCATTCAGTGTTGGTGCCTATTTGTGCAGCGCAGAAGTTTACTTGTACTAATAGGCCAAAGTGGCACTAATGCTGCAAAAAAAAATTCATTTTGAGCTTGGATATCGAATAAATGCTCACGCCACTTTCCACACGCCCTCTAAACTTGCAGTGAGCACCATCAGAGCAGCTCCCAAACAGGCCCTGAAGAACCTCCTCAATCGCATCAGGCACCAAAGGAGTGATTCGACAAGCCGAGACGGTGGTATCCCGAATGCCCGTTCCCTCGTCACCGTTGCCAGTCGGGTCGCAGAGCGGGACACGGAAGTGATCCCAGCGAGGGACGCGGCCGCCGATAAGGAGGCGGACTCGGAGCGAGACACGACCATCGACACGGGCTCGCTCAGCAGCCAGCCCACCCAGCCTCCATCGTTATTTCAAGGTAATGCTGAATTCAGGATATTTCACTTTGGGCTGAGAGAAATTCTGGATTTTGTTTTTTATTTTTTTTGTAAAGCTTCCGGTAAATATCACTAAGAATTTAAATTGAGGAATTTTGGAAATATTCTAAATTAAAAGCATGCCATGCGAATGAACTTGGGGCCCACTACATGACATTTACAGACGCTGTCCCGACTTAACAAGTTTTATAAATAAATGTGATGAAATCTCCACATTCTTACCTTTTTCATATTTGATGTTCAATAAGCTTTTTCCATGAAAAAAAATATTTCTTTTGTTTTTGTTTGCAGTGAAGCCAACGAGTCAGCCAATCCCAGCAAACACTCAATACGAAGATGACCTTTCCTCCAAAATTCTGGAATTCGAAGCAGAGCGAAAGAAAAGGGTAAGGGATGGTTAATGAACTGGTAGTCTTCTTTGTGTAGAATAATTTTTTCCTCCAACTAAGTTCACTTTTCATGGTGTGTCGCTTCAACGTACTTCCTTGACACCAATTTAATGTGCTACCAAGAGGACTTTTACGGGAGAGTTTTCACAGGAAAAGGAAACGTGTCTGGCAGAATTTAGGAGATGACCATATATGTCAAGTCTCGATGCAGGATTGCACTCAGGCGGATGAGCAGCAGCTACTCCGGATTAATTTCTTGGGTGAGGCTCTTTTTCTTGACCTTTTTTTTTCGTCTGCAGGAAATGGAGCTGGAGAGGGAGAAACAGCAGCAGATGGCCTTGCTAAAGGAGCTGGAAGAGCAGAAAGCCCAGTTGGAGCGGGTACTTCTTGAGGCTCAGCGGGAGGGAATACAACGTAAAGCTACCGTGACCCAAGAAATCCCTCTTGACCAAGCAGAGGTACCGCCCGTCCATGGTCAGGAAGTCTACCGAGGTCCAGAGGTAAGCTGATGTTTGCATAAGACGTTTTTTTTTCTTGGTTTTGATTTTCAATCATAAGTCGTTTGATTGATATTACAGTTGCTAACTCCTGAGCACACCAGAAAAATCCGGGAATGTCAAGAGCGCCTCCTGGAGCAAAACAGGTGTGTTGTTTCATCTGCTGCTTTGGTTGTACCACCCTCGATATTTGCCAGGGATTGGGTCAACAGAGCCCTGCCACAAATAGCGAAAAACTGCATGGAATATTTGTGATCCTCCCGAAAATTTGTAAAAGTCTAAACCAGGGGTGGGCAAACTTTTTGATTGGTGGGCCACAATGGGTTCTAGAATTTGACTGAGGGGCTGGACCAGGAGCAGATGGATGGAGTGTTTTGGTCACCTCACCTCATCGGAGAAAAAAAAAAAACATTTAATTTTTAAATGAAAATGAACAAAAGCATTACAACAAAATATCTGTGTTTGACACACCAGAGTATTTAGAAAATAAAACATGAACAAGGTTTATTCCTTTAAAAGTTTTCAAGTTTGGCGGGCCGGATTAAAATGTTTAACGGGCCGCATGTGGCCCCCGGGCCGTAGTTTGCCCACACTTGCTGTAAACCTTATCAATACAACAAACTTTGATTCCCAAAACACCTTCTAAGTTCAAATTCATCTTTCAACATAACCTTTAAAATTAAATTGCTTTTAGATTATTTAACAAAAAAAAATGCATCCTTAAATATAACAATTGTCACGCAATAATGAGACAGTCAAATTGTCTTCTAATGTCTGATTGTAATTCAATCCTTTTTTTTTTTGGTCAACTTGAAGAATTCATCAGCAGTCTATGGACCTGGCTCGACGACGCCTGGAAGAATACCAGCGCTCGCTTCAGAGTCGTCACAACGTGGCCACTCTGCCTCATCCTCTCTTAAATTTATCCTCCGCAGAGCCACAAATTGCTGCAGAGTTTAGCTCGCCAAGATCCGCCAATCCAGCCATGCAACCCAGTCTCCCCTCCTCCAGTGCCTGCTTACAGCCTGCCGAACCATTTCAAAGTTCCAACATCTCCAGGCACCACATACAGGACATCTCCGATCCTTCCCCTTTGACGAGAAAAATTGTTTCAATTGTTGCAAAGCCCGCCAGCATCCCATCCACGACTGCAGAGTCACTTCCTTCTAAAGCGATCATCAGAAAGGTACTTCCTCCTAAAATGGTCACCAGAGAGTTACTTGCTCCTGAAGTGGTCACCCGAATGCCAATTCATCCTAAAATGAGCGCCACCGAGTCTTCTCCTCCTCAAGTAGTCACGAGAGAGTCACTCCCTTTTAAAATGATCACCAGAGAGTCGCTTCATCCTAAACCAGTCACCCGAGAAGTACTTCCTCCTCGGGCGGTCATCAGCGAGTCCTTCCCCCTCAAACCAGTTACCACCGAGTTTCTCCCTTCTAACGCGATCACCACCAGCCTTCCCTTCCGGCCGAGCCAAACTGTCTCAGAGAGTCGCAATCCACAATTTGGATCACCCGCCGAAGAGGACTCAGACGGGCAGAGGCCTCAGGAGTTCCATGAGCAGCAGCAGGAGGACGAGAGCCTCGAGGAGCTCCGACAAAGACGGCGAGAGAGTCTGGAGCTCCTGAGGCAGCAAAAGGCAACTTTGCAAGCTTTGATTCATGTTGACGCGCAAGTGAGTTCAGTCTTTGGTTGTCGGTGTTCGACCGTCTGTCATGTGACTCATTTGGTTGAAAGAGGATTTTCTTTCCAACCCACAGCCACAAAGTGAGGCGTCGGCACAGGAGGACGTTGGACAAACCCGCTTGGGACTGCTTTCCTCCTTGCTCAAAGTCATTGAAAAATCTAACGGGGGGAGTTTGTCCGAGCAGGGAGAAGACGACGCAAGTCTTCAACTTCCATCCACCAGCGAGACGGGTAATGGAGTGTGTTGCTCTGCATTATTTTTTTCTGAACTACTTCTTGATGAAATATAGGCAGACTGCAGGAATATCTTATTAAAATCAGATTCCACATCAAATCCGATTTTAAGGGCTGACTGTCGGACACGCACGGGTCGAAACGGCACCTCGCTCCATCACAAGGGAGCCTTTCTGCTTTGTAATCCCGACAACTGGATGTATTATTTCTTCATTCTCTCCAGCCTCCTCACTCCATGCTCCTGCTCGAGCAGCAAAACCCCCCGTGACCCGCGTCCGGCTCGGCATGTTGAGGGAACAGCATGAGCTCAGCGCCATTGAGGAAGTGGAGACGCCAGTGAACACCAGTCTGGTGACGGGTCAGTATGAGATCTTCATATCCAACAATTCAAAAACCTGAACCGTCAACACCATCTACAACACGTCTCTGTTCTCAGGTCCGGAGGACATTTTTTCGGTGCCACCACACACAAGGGACTGGTCCCTGCAGGAGCCATATGAGTCCTCCGTCACCACCGATCAGACGCTGCAGAGCCCCTCCATGTCAAGTTCAAGGAGGTCCACCCCGCCACTCTATCAAGAAAAACTGGTGATGGGGACCAGATCATCCCCAGACTCCTCTGAGCTTGGTAAATAGTGTCATGGTAAAATTAAAATTCTCGCGACTCGAATCGATTGATAAAAATGTTTTTTTTGTTAAGTCGCAGTTTCCAGTTGCGTTCTGTGCCGGTTGTGAATCGCCAACTGTCATTTTTTTTCCCCCCATGATGGTCCGTTCGAGTCGGATTCATTCAAAAATTCTGTTTTCAAGGTTCATCTCACCGCTTCTCATCCGAGTCCGAGGGGAGATCGGACTACTTTGGCCCAGCGCTCGCGATCAACAGATCCTTCCCACATTCAACTTTGCCACCTGGAGAGGCAAGTCAGCTGGTTGGGTTCTTATTTTTTTATTCAAGGGGGTGGCGTTGCATTCGGCTTCACTTCTCCTGCCCTCTGAGGTTCACAAGTTGTGGATCAATGATGAAAATTAGCCAAATCTGAGTGCTTCGGCAATATCTGCCTTGGCCTGTGATTATGCATGAGAAGCTTTTTCTTAGTGTGTGTGTGTGTGTGTGTGTGTGTGTCGGGGTGTGCGTGCGAGTGTTGTCTTTGTGTACTGAGCGATGATGTAAACAAAATGACCTGAAATGTATTTTACAACAACAAAATACATTTTATGAGGGTTTCTACACTTGAACTGAGCTCACTGTCTGTACGTGTGTGCGTTTAATGTTGAATGACAGATTTTTGTGTGTGTGTGTTTGTGTGCGAGTGAGTCTTTCCTGTTTTTCTACTGAGTGATGATGTAAATCTCCCTCTCCTGAAGTGTTTTTTGACAAAAAAATACATTTTCATGAGGGTTACTACACTTGAACTGAGCTTGGTTGCTTTACAATTGTTATTTAATCTTGTTTGTTTTCAGAGCATTTTTGTGTGTGTGTGTGTGTGTAAAACATTTTAATGTGTTATTTGTTTTCTCTGTATTGTGGATTTTCAATCGAGATTTGGCCTGCAACGTATTCCCCACGAGGGTACACTAAATTATTATTACGTAGTTCGGCTGAATGTCGGCAGGATTAACTCATACCTCCACCGCCTACTCTTACATGTGCTTGCGTGTGCGTGTGTGTGTGTGTGTGCTGCGGTTAGTCTGCTCATGGACCTCCTGATCCAGAATGCCTGTCAACCACTACTCTGTCCACTGGCAGCTACATCACCACTGATCCAGAGGCCAACGCAGGTGAGAAATGTCTGCCAGCACACACCTGTACAGTCCGTCCTTTATCATTTTTTTTAATGATCCCAAATAGAGCTGTGCAATATAATGATATTTATCGTAGTTAATGATCTAAAACTCCTCGTTTTAATCGTTAGGTTTCCGTTGTCGCTACTGAGAAAATCGTGTCATTTTTTCATTTAAGAAAGCAAGTCTTAAAATTGGTGTCGTTCGTCTGACTAAATCTGTCTTTATTTAGGTAAATCTCCACCGCATGGCGCCACGGAGGCATCTCGACTTGGTACTTCCTCCAGTCCTGCTGCGGGAGGCCAGACGCAAGTAGCTCCGCTCACTTCTCCGTTCAGCGACGGGAACGTCCAGCGCATCATCGATCAATATGCTGAAGAGCTTGACAGCTCTTTAAGCGGCGCGGGGAAAAGCAAAGGTACAGAATGCGTAAACTACGGTACTTAACCCACCATTATTTATTTTTTGCCAGGATAAAAAGTTCCAATCCTACAAAATTAGTCTGGGTTCTATTATTTACTTAAACATTCCTGGTTATCACTGTTCTCGTGTGAAATGGACAACTTGATAACATTTAAAAAAAAAAAAAAATTTTTTTTGGGTCTGCAGACAGCGGCGGCTCCGTTTTGGAGGAGCGTCACTCTTGGCTTTCCCAGCAGTCTTCACACCAAATCTCTGGGAGGCAACGGGAGGACGACGAAGCATCTCGTGTGACTTTTCCCTCTCAAGCCACAAGTCACATGGTCAGTGAGCCACAAAAACGTCTGAAAGGCTTTACATTTGTTTACTATTTTACATTGGTCAATTTGACCTGAAGAATATTTTGGGGAAAAACACGTTTTGGAATTCTAGACTTGAACTGAGATTGGTGACTATTCGCTATTGACGTTAAATTCGTATTATTTGTTACAAATAGTGCTGAACAATGAATTGACATTTTAATGTATTAGAATTTTTTCGTTTTGTTTTATTTTTATTTATTTTTTTTTCAAATTGGAAAGGCTGCAATTAAAAAGAAGTTCTGAAGCTCTGGTTGAAGAAGATAAATTTTCATGCTAATTTAATTTTTTTAACCTGCAATATCAAAACATTTATGTATCATAAATCTTTTCATAGTAACTCAGATTACTTAAGTTTATTTTTTTGCTAAAAATTAATGGAAAGAGGACTTGGGGAAAAATAATAGCATATAAATCGCAATATCGGAGGGTAAATATTGGAATTGGATTATTTTCCAAATCATTCCGCCCAATTATAATTTTTTTATTTCTACTTGATGAATTTGTTTTCAACAAAACCTCTCTCTTGGTCGTCCATCCTTCAGAATCGTGACCAGACGGCCCACCCGATCGCGGAGCAGCTCTCAGTCAGCGAGGCGCAGGACTTGTTCCGACCTCTAATTGGTCAGCTGGCGGATCAGTCCTCCTGCCTCCTCGCCGACCAACGAGACGCCACCATGGAGCAGCTGGTGGGTCAACCGGCGGCTCACTCGTCCATGATCGGCCAGCTGCCCGGCCCGCCACTTTCCGCCGGATGGGACATGCCTCTGAGTCGCATTGTCGAACAAGTCTCCCAAGAGTCAAACCAGCACGGGCAGCAAGGCGAGCCGGACTCCTGTGCGGATCAGCTGACATCTCGCGCAGATCGGCCGTTGTTGGATGAGCGTCCAGATGAGAGTTCGATGAGACCACTTGTGGCGGAGTTGGACGTTTCATCTGGGCAGGACAGTGGAAGCTCAGGTCTGAGGATTTAGGAGGCACTTTGCAGACAGTGAATAGATCCTTTCATTCCAAAAATACTTAGTGATCCCGCCGTCCCCGTCGGTGTTATAAACTACCACGGAAAAAGTCCAACTTAAAAAATTCCCTCCATTTGGCAGTTCTCGTCACTGTCTGTTTTTGCTTTTTAGGTGAAAGAACTGGCGCGGATCTCAGCACCTTGACAGAAGCCGCCATTCCCCCGCGTCTGTCGTTACCTCCCGAAGCCTCCTCTCACAGTGCTTCCATCCCCGGTGTGAATCCACTCCCGGCCGGCGCAGACTCTTTTCACCCACTTCCGGCCGAGCTCACCAACAACGAGACGGCCCCGGACCCATCCGCCGTCTTTCACGACTCCTCCGATGGACGTCTCTCCAGCGGCGAGCTCAGCGTGTCTGCACATTCCGAGTCACAAGGCGGCGTCTCCGAGAGCGAGCGGTCCACCGAGCACTTCAGGGCGGAGGACGGCTCCTGCCAGACATCCGCTTGGCATCAAGTCGACTCTCCGCAGGTTGAGTCCGCAGTGTTTTTGTGTGCATGTGTGTGTTATGCATGTTACTTATTTTTTTGGGTTGCCTTACTTGCCCCAGAATGAACACAAAGTATTTACCTCATATCTCATTTTAGATCGTTCAGCTCTCACAATCTGTGGCGGGCGACACTTCGTCTGCATTCAGTATACTGCTGGAAGACGACGTGGAAGAAGAGCAGCAGGGAATTAAAGTTCCAGTTCCCCACCCACTTGCAGAAGTGAATCTAGAGCACAATTAGTACCTGAGAATTTTCATTGTTCCCATGACAGTGACCATGAAGTTGTATTTTCAGGAAGCAGGCAGTTCAAAGGGCATCCTGGAGCAGTCCCAAATAACGTTGGTGAGCTTGACGGACACCACACTGCAGGACAGCATGTCGCCTGAAGAGGACGTCATGTGGGAGGAGGAAGAACAGAAAGGCCATGAGGTACTTTTGTTGGCATTCCACAACTAGAACTATATCAACTTACAGAATGTTCGCTATCGCAGGAATCCCAAACAGCCATCACGGAAGAACCTTCAGGGGCCTTAAAGGACGACCAGAGCTCAACGCATGAAGGTACAGTCGAAATGAAGCTCCTCAACTCATGTCAGCATAGTTCCTTGGCCCCAAGCTGTTGGCAAGGCCACTACTTTTATCAAAAGGTAGCTCCTCAACTCACTTAAACATACGGTAGTTCCTAGGCTCCAAAATGGCCGAAAAGAATCAGATTAAAAACTGAGATTTTTTTTTATTTTTTAAAATTACAATTTACATAATGAGAAAATTATTTTTTTTTTCATTTTATTTTTGCACCTCGTTATTATGGAGTCCCAAAAGGGACATAGGCAGAAGTGGCCAAAAATAAAATTGTCTTTTCTTGTGTGCCTGTGAATTTCATTTCCCCCCGATGTCCATTTAGGGGCATGCTCTTTAAAAAAATAAATAAACGTGTACTGTATAAAATCTGGCAAAGTTTTGCTTCTTTTGCAAGAAGCTGTGTATGATATCTTGTAGGTGGAGAGTGATTGATTTTATTTATTTTTTTTTTTTTTCATGTTTCTGATCTGATGTGTTTATTTGCAGCAGGCGTGCTCCTCGAGTTCAAGTGGGGATCCCGGCCGCAAGGGCTCTTTGAGGAGAAGCGCCGAGTGCTTCTGGAGAGGTCAACCCGCCGGGCGGAGCAAGTCAAGGCTAAAGGAGCGCTGGCCAGGACTGGAGCGGCGGCGGAGAGTGGCGTGCAGTCTGGGGAACGCCTTCTGCAGACGAAGGTTGTTTTGTTTTTGTTTTTTTTACCAAAATGAAAGCAAAGCATTTTAGAAAAAAAATTAACTCAAATTTGAAAAACAAAAGTCAAAATGAAAAATAACGATAATAAAAAATCCCAAATTACTATTCCTTCTGCAGACTCAGTTGGCCCACCGGGCAGAACAAGTAAAGGCTAAAGGGGCGGCGGCAGCAGAGGCCCTTGGCGAGCAATCCTGGGCACGCCCTGCGCAGCCTCGACAGGGAGCCAAAGCTGACAAGTCCAAAACGGCAAAGCCCCCAACTCCTCCAGGTAGAAAATGTGATGAGTAACTCAAGATGGATTGACGGCGTGGATAGATGAGTTAGTTTTGTTTCCCATCAGTGAGCACGTCAACAAAGCTGAACGAGCTGAACCACGCCAAGAAAAGCAAACAAGAAGTTGCTGAGATGCACAGACGAACTCAGAGGTACTTTTTTTTTTTTCTTTTTAAGAGACACTTTCAAATAGCTCTGTGTTATCTTAATGACACGTCTGTTGGCTTTTCTTCTGCCAAAATAACCCAAGAATTAAGAATTTTGAGGAGGCGGCCCTGTCTCATGACATGCATGAGTGGGTGTGATTAAGTTTTTTTTGTTCTTCTCAGACTGTACGAGCAGCTGGAGGAGGTGAAGCAGCGGAAGGCAGTCCAGAGCAGACAGGAGGCATACGCCAACAACAGACAGAAAGCCAAAGCCTTCCACATGGTAAACCATCACACTCATTTTCCCTTTTCAAACATTATGCACCCCACTCACGTGAACTGTTTCATTCCCACCCACAGAAAACCCTCCAGAAGCTCCGTGCCAAGCAGATTCATCAATGAGCCACTCTGAATGTGTTTTCACTACCTGTGTAAATTATTTTTTTATCAATAAAGCTTTTAACTTATTCAACAATTGTGGTGCCTCATGATGTATGAGAGTACATGTGCTCAAACTTTTTCCATCAAGTAGTGATTAATTGAGGTATGGTTGTCAAAATAAAATAAGGCCACAGTAATCAGCCACAAGATGGCAGCAAAGCACTACATACAGCTCATCCTCAACATGATTCCTTGGAACCAAAGAAAAATTTAAAAGGCTTCAACTTGAGCTTTCTGTATGTCGCTGAGCTGTCTGATTTAGGACATTTGGCAATAGTTTAAAATTGTGCATGTGTCTGTATGGGGGGGGACACACAATGTCTCTTAACTTTCAGCAGCATTTATTAGATTAATATAAACATTCAAATCATGTGCATGTTACAATAATAGCAAAGATAAAAAAATCAACTTGATCGTGAAATCAGCCCACTGAATTTCATAGCTGTTTGTCGGAAGTGCACTTTCCATCTTATTTTATGCAACATTTACACATGATGGCTAAAGAAAATGAGCACCAGGTTACATGAATTATGAGATTGTGCACACATTCACCATTTTATTTTATTTTTTTTACCGGTAGTTTAGCAATGACGGCATCTCTTTGGAACCCCTCGAAAGTTGGCCCGGGGACCTTAGTTTGAGAACCACTGGTGGACGTTCCGAGCTCTTTTCACAGTTTGGAGAAAGTTATGCTTTTAACACTCTTCTTCTCCATGGAGGCCTGAGCGGATTTCATGAGATCCGCTGTCTGAAGCATGCTCATGTTCCACGTGGCCTGCAAACATGGACGGATGCCGTTTTTAATCACAATTTAGACAAGTGCTGACACACACAAGTGTGGCTTGTGAGCCATATTGACAGGTAAGACATCAAAATTCCTGTAATAATGGTTGCATCAATTAAGCCATTTCGACCCTACAATCCATTAACTATTCATTCACAAAAAAAAAAAATACTTGATTTATTGTAACCAATCATACTTAGTTTGTTAGCATGCATTTGAACTTGAAAAAAAAATAATGACTGGGTAAAAAAAGAAGTTTTCTATTAAACTGTGTGTACATTAATTTTAAATATTTAAGGAGGTTAAATTAGGAAACCATCTCTAACAAAATAAAAGGGTAAGTATGATTAAAAGAGTAAAAACAAATAATAAAGTAAGCCAGTATTCTTAACCATATATTGTCCATACAAATTCAACAAATTTTTTAATGTTTTCAATAAAATAGATTTTTTTTTTTTTATCACCTACAAATGAACAAGCCCATCTGTCCATTTACAGGCCCGTCCGTGTGTTCAGTTTTCCTCACCATGTAGTCGAGTCCCTCTGCTACGCTGTGGTCTCGAGAGTAGATGAGGTTGACTTTGGTGCCCTGCACGGCCACGGGGCTGCGGGCGGCGATCTCCCCGGCCATCTCTAGAGCGCTCGCCATCATGGCTTCCTTGTCTGCAAACACTCGGCTGGATACCCAAACAGAAAAGCTCATCCCAATTCTATACAATTAATACGTAAACCTGCTTTAACATTTAGTCCATATCCTTGGTATCCGGGTTAGGGAAACCTTAAGTTACTGTTTACAAAAAAGTGAAAAAAAAATCTGTTTACCTGACCAGTCCGCTGTTCAGGGCTTCATCGGCATACATCTTCCTCGCAGTCAAAGCAAGATCGTTCACCAGGCTGGAGAAAACACAGCAAGCACATTGATATCAAACGTCATAATTGATGGTGTTCTCCCGCTTTATTGTGGAATATTTCAGAATGTATACCCATGCGATGAACAGGGGTTCGCCCGAATCATTTCTTTCGTGAGTATGCGCCATTTACCTGCGGCTGCCGATGACTTTCGGGAGCCTCTGCAGCGTCCCAACATCTGCCGCCAGTCCGATGTCCACTTCCTGCAACAGAGTCACCAAGGCAACAACCGTAAGCAGATCCAGCATCTCTCTTGAAAAGATTTAAGTTTTTTTTTTTAATTGAGTTCTACAGCTCAGAATTTATTACATTTTTTTTTGTATCACAAAAAAAAAGCCTTTAAGGGGCGTGGCCTAGAGAGTGCTGGATGTTATATGATGGTCTTATTTACACGGGGCATACCTTGACTTGGAACCAGGCATCTTGAGTGCACAGTCGAATGTCACAGGCGGTGATCAGGTCCACACCTACGAGAACATTTGAGTTTTTAAAAGGTCAACTTATCATCTCCCCAAAGGTGCATTTCATCACAGTTTTTTTATGATTGTTAACTCATATTCCACAAATTCATTATTAATCAGAATACCGTCTTTCGACTCGTGGGGCTGCAGAGAACATATTCTTGTTAAAAAAAATATTTGGTTGATTTCCCATTTAACGATTAACAGTTTTCTCTAGACAACATTTTAATGCCTTTAGTATTAATCAATATAGTTTTAAATAATTAACTTTTAATGTGATGATGTCCTCCTACCTCCTCCCACACAGGCTCCATGGACGGCCACCACAACTGGCTTTGGACACTGCAGCAAGAAAATGCCCAGATAAGTCATAATGAGAATTATTACATTACAATAATCATAATCACCACGTGTGAGACAAACCCTCTCGATGACTGAGAAGGTCTCCTGGTATTTGGTGATGACTTTTCGAATATTCCAAGAAATCCGGGCTGCGTCGTCCCCGTCGGGCTGCAGCACGTCGGCGGCCATGTCCATCAAGTCAATACCTGGATAAACACACACACATACACACACTTGGACATCGCTTATATTGTTCTTAAATCCACATAAATAAATACAACTTCGAAACAAAAGTTGTAACACCTGCTGTGAAGACCTTTCCTGCAGCTGAGACCACCACAACTCTGCAGTCCGGGTCACCCGAGATCTCGTTAAAACAATCCACCATCTCACTGCGGGTGTACACAATCATGGTGATACAAACTCTCAATATTGTTTATTGGTTGTGTTTAAAAAAAAAAAAATCTAATATTAAATCACAATTAAATATTTTTTTCTAAGTAGTTCAGCTCTTGACACAATTACAAATTATTTTCCCCATATATTGTAATATATCATTTTTTTAAAACGAGTCGTGCCTCCAGAAAGCTTTGTTCATGGCGTTGCGCTTGTTGGGACGGTGGAGCTCCACATGCGTGATCGCCTGTTCTGGTCGGCTAATGGCCAGGGTGGTGTAAGGGGCGGTGGGACCGCCGGACGACGACATGGTTCGAACAATTATTTGGCTGCAGGGCCCGAATCCCCTGTCTATTAAAAAAAAGGCAAAAAAAATTACTTAGATAATGATTACATGAGCATGGATTATAAAAATTCAATAAAAATGGCACCTAAACATGATTAAAAACAAACAGCTCTTACAGATTAAATGCATGTATTGTACGACAAAGTTAAATATAACTGAACTGTACAACAAGTATGCTACTAGTACCACACTATGTCTAACTTATTGACATATAGTTCAAATATGTCAGCCAAGTGAATTTTTTGGGGGGGAACACTACTCAGGTATGAGGTTTTTTTTTTTCCATATCATTGCCATTTTAAAATAAAGCATGCAAATATTCAATGTATTCATTTCTTGTTTAAATATTCACATGTGTAATATACATGCAATTAAAATGCTCTTTGCAATTATTATTAACTATAGAATATTTTACTCAGTCAACAAGCAGTGTAAATGTTTTATATGTATCACGGGAGGGCTTGAAGTCATAAAATTGGCTTCTGCCTTTTCCTTTTTACCTGCACATATTTTTTTATTTGCTTTTATCACAATGACAAGATGCACTACGGGATACATTGCAGGCACACAGAGTGTAACAACAGACATGTAAACCTTCACGCAAACACCCAACAAAAATAGCAAATTAAAACAACACTGTTGTTAGCCGACTCCACTTGTGACGTTTATTAACGCAACAGAGCACCGGCGACTTACATGTTGTGAGCGCAGACCTGGCAAAGAGTGACAACATCGCCCTTAAGACGACGAAAGTAGGGCGGAGAGAAAAACAAACAAACCAGAATCTCAACAAACACGATTTGAGGGGACGTGACGTTTTGCAGATCGATGGAAAAGTGAAATTAAGTGAGCCGTGGATTGATTTTAAACAGGCGCCTCACCGAAACTCTCTAAGATCCTTCAAGGCAGCGTCTTCACTCTTCTTCTCGCTTTGTTTTTGTTGGTTCTGCCGTTTAGACACGCGAGCGCCCTCTACGTTCAAGTTGTCTGGAACTTTCTTTTACCTTTCACCTACTTTGTTGTTTAATTTTATTTCAAGCTACTCATATCGGATTTATTATACCAAGAAAATATTTTTCTTACTAAATAGTGTTTTTTTGTTGATTTGAATACACTATTCGCGACGTTTGTTTAAACAAAATCACGTCATCGTAAACGGAATAGTCGTTCGCCATTACTGTTTCTCCACGGTTTCTACCTAAACAGTAACTGGAAAGTTGCCTTTCGTTTACCTTGTTGTATGCTCTAATCACACAGAATGTCTATATAATTTTACACCAGGAAAATATTTTGTGGATTTTTGTCGGTTTAGATTTTTTTATGACTTCAACTAAAACGTTTACGATCAATTGAAGCGGAACTTATCTTCGTGATTGCTGGTTCTTAACGGACTGTAGTGCTCGTAACGCATGGAAAGGTGCATACCAGAGGCAAGCATTTTGACAATACGTTTTTATTCTCAACGAGGCTACTAGGTAGACCTGAAGATGTCTATATTTACACCGACCAACCAAATCCGACTGACGAATGTGGCGGTGGTGCGGATGAAGAAAGGTGGCAAGCGGTTCGAAATCGCCTGTTATAAAAATAAAGTTCTCAGCTGGCGCTCTGGAGCGTAAGTATAACGTCAAATGTTGATTTGAAACAGTCTCGCTTATGTCATCTATGTCTTTGTCATTTTTTGTTGTCTTAATCCATTGTCATATGTATTCAAAATGTTATTGTTGAATGCCAATCAATAAGACAACGCACAATTCCAAACGACCAGCACACGAAGTGTCACTTGTGTGTTTATTTCTGCAGAGAGAAAGATCTGGATGAGGTTTTGCAGACAAACTCTGTTTTCGTCAATGTTTCCAAAGGGCAGGTGGCCAAAAAGGATGACTTGTGCAAAGCGTTCGGCACAGACGACCTGACCGAAATATGCAAACAGGTCCAGTAACAATCTCCAGTTTAATAGTAATGTTTACGATCTATAAATAACGCCACTGACATTTAAAAAAAAAAAAAACCCACACATCACCCTGACAGCTCTCCTCTTTGTTGCGTCCGGACAGATCCTGGCCAAAGGAGAGCTCCAAGTATCTGACAAGGAGCGGCAGAGTCAACTGGAGACCATGTTCAGGGATATTGCCACTATTGTGGCAGACAAGTGTGTCAACCCCGACACCAAGAGGCCGTACACGGTCAGCCTGATTGAGCGGGGCATGAAGGACATCCACTATTCAGTGAAGGCCAACAAGAGCACCAAGCAGCAGGTGACGGCATCAACCTTTGTGGCACAGTTCAGAATCTTACAAGCTTGACACTTAATGTGACATTATTATAAGAGGGCTGTTGTATCTGTGTGACTGCGTGCAGGCTCTGGAGGTGATCCGGCAGCTGAAGGAGACCATGCAGATCCAGCGGGCCCACATGAGGCTGCGACTTCTGCTGCCGGGCAAAGAGGCCAAGCGGCTGAAGGAGAAGCTCAAACCGCTCCTGCAAGTCGTCGAGAGCGAAGATTTTGAGGAGAACCTGGAAATTGTAGGTTGCCAGTCACCTCCACCCCCTTCCCTCAAAGGCCAAAATTAACTTTTGTTTTTTTTCCCTCTCCAGATCTGTCTGGTCGATCCCGGCTGCTACAGGGAACTTGGCGAGCTGATCCGCTGTGAGACCAAAGGCAGAGGCTCCGTCGAGGTCATCAGTCTGAAAGATGTGGAGGAGGGCGACGAGAAGCTCTAGGGAATCACTTCAACACTTTAATAAGATGCTACGCACTAATTTCAGTTTAAATAAAAACTCATCCTCTCAGTAAGTTTCCCCCTATATGCTACAAGTATACTCTTTTGGGAATCTGCGTTGCAGCTCTTTTTTATTTTTTTGCAGACAAATGTAAAATGCAAATACATATTTAAAATCACTTTCTTTTCAATTAAGAACAGGTGAAAAGTAGTTTGACATGTCTTCAGGTTAGGAATCGGAAATTCTTTATTCACCATTTATATTAGAACTTAACTCTAAATGCTACTTAATTACCTATTGAGGACATATACACCAATGTTATTTCAGTAAGATGAGCCCAATTTTAATTCTTCACAGTTCAAAGTTATAATGTTTGGAATTAAGTAATTTGTTTCATGACAGTAAAATTGCCAGGATAAATGTGATTTTTTTTTTTTAAATGCGAAATATTTTTTAAATGTAACAAAGTTAACTTTATGATATATCAAGAGGTAATTTAATGAGGAAAATTAGTGTTGCAAGAAGACGTATTAACTCATGCTAATGCATGAGGACATCTTTGATAACATCACTCCTTTTCTCTCAAGTTCAAGCAAAAAAAAGTTACGTCGACTGTCACAATGCTCACAATTTCATCACAACGATTTGCAGTCTCTTGAATTAAATTCTGTTTGGTTTTGGTTCCTCAAAACTTGTTCACCTGAACATGTGTACATAAAAGATGCTGGTGTGGTCTCAAGGGTTGGCAACAAACACAACAATGGTGGGGAAAGTAGCTTGAATGTTCGTTAAGGAATGTAAGCTTGAGAGAAAAACAAATGTATGCCCACATTCCGGTCAATAAATCTGCAGTAATGCGTAAAAAAAAAAAAAAAATGCAGTTTTTTTTCTAACCCACTTGCAATCTCATTTCTTGCAAGCGTGAACTAGCAGTAGGCAAAGTTTTTACCTCTTATTGGATCAGAATCTTTTCCAATGCGTTGGGTCAAATCATCCTCGGTCTAATAACTAAAAATATTTTCTTGCCCCTTTTTCACTCAGTTTGGGTTAGTTTTGACACAGCAGTTTTGAGAGCATAACTTTTTTTTTTAAATAGCATATTCTGTACACGTTACAGTAATATACTACTGGTCCCTCAAAAAAGAAAATAAAAACATTCACATCTTTAATGTTCTTCAGTGTTCATACAATTAATGAGGATGTAAATTATTGACTTAAATTGTAATACCCACAGTGCAGTTCTCTCGAAGTTCGGCGTTTGAATCTTGGCTCAGAGTTTGTATGTTCCTCCTATGCTTGCATGCATTTGCTCCCCAAAAAAAATTGATTAATTTGTCGTTAAAAAAAAAAAAAAAAAAAAAATGGATCAAATTGAGCCAGGTAGAAATTGATCTCTGTCTGACCCAGAATTGTGTTATTTTATTTTATTTTTTACATGTTTGTAGGGTGGAGCTTCATTTGCTCTAAATTTTCCTCATGGGGTTGAAAAAAGGGGATAAGAACCAGCCCACTTGGCACCCTGTCAGTATCGGAAAAGGGCCGATGGATTTGATGGTTGGTGGGGGCTGCACGGCGGACTCGTGGTCGGATCGCTGCCTCATAGTCGACACGTCGGCGTTCGAATCTCAGCTTGGGCCCCCCTGCGTGGGATTGCAAAAATACACGCGTTAGGTTCACTCAAGGCCAAATTGAATTCTTTGCACTGTGAAATAAGTCTGCATCTCAAAATATTCAGTTGGAAAATATAATAACTCGGGTGGCAAAGATAAGCAGCTCACCCTAGAAAATGAACGAGTCTTCTGTTTTTTTTCCCCCCTCAATATGATGCTATGCGATAGCGTTCCAGTTCTTGGCACTAAAGAATGAGAACAAGCGCAAAGGAATACTATCAAAATTTTTCTTTAATCAATTTTAATTCAAATTATGCGGGAGGGGGGAAAACTACCGAATAACCCAACTTAGTTTTTCAAGATGCAAGCCATCGATTGTCCGATAATTAATTTTTTTGCTTTGATCCTGAACAGAAGACTAAGAATTACACATTGTGTATTTAAGAACCGTCGGTTTAGCTTAATGCTACCAAACATTGCTGAAACGCCATAGACGGGCGAAAAATAACATCTATGTCAGTGTTTTAACCCTGAAAGCAATGGATATTTGAGCACAAACGGTGCAGCAAAACATGTGAACTGATAAAACAATTCATAAAGTGAAGAAAACTACAGCAGCTTTTTGAGGAGTTGTGACTGTCCACAGGTCATCCATGTTACTGTAGTATACCGCTACCAGGTGTGAAAAACTTTAATTTCTTTACATTCCATTTCTGTCATTACATGTTTTTATGAGGTGCAGTATTATAAGAGTGCCATTGTTTCACAAAGAAACAATGCAAACATATTTCTTGAATTTTTATGTCCCTGGAACGCATTAATGACATTTCCATTGATTTCAATACGGAAAGATGATTTGAGATCTGAAAACCTATCACATAGAAACAGATGCACTTTGATTGGCTGGCGACCGATCAAATTCAACTCACCCGTGGCAAATGACCTCCAGCTCTGCCACAAACAGACGGATGGGTTTCTCGCATCCCCCACATTAGATTGGCACCGACCCACGTTGGTACTGGCTGTGCGTGAAGGTGGCCCTGTTGATTCTGTTGAGCGGGTGCGTCGGCTCCTCCTCGGGATGATGCGGCCTCAGACCCTCAGCGGCCGGGACCGGTCGCTCGGGTGCGGTGGGACACAACATGGTGAGAAGGGTCCCCCCGGATATCATCAGCGCAAAGGCGACCCAACCCAAATACAACGCCGGTCCCCAGTCTCTCCTCAGGTGCACGGCTCCCTCCAGCGGCTGGCTGGTGTGGTGGCAGGTCCAGGCGGTAGGAACCAGAATGAAGGTCCCGGATAAAATGTACGTGGCTCCGGAGAACACTTTAACCTGCCCCCGCCGGGGAAACCACCCCGCTCCGGCCACTCCCACCACGGTGGCAAAAGCACCTGCGCCCACCGCCGCCATGATTAAGGCCCTCCACGTTCGGAAACTCCCCGAGAGAGACATGAGCGACCTGTAGAAGGAGCAATGTAGCTGCCCGTTGTGGGCCAGGTCCCAGTGATCCCATTCCAGCCACACCCCATCCCAGTAGGCCGGTAGTGTGGCCGTGGAGTTGTCCACGGTGCCGCTCACCGTCCACAAGGCCATGCAGCGAGTCAAGATGGTGCAGAGCCACCCAGAGAGGGCCAGACCCAGTCCCGCCAGCTCCAGATGCCGGCGCATTTCGACTTGGGGGGGCGTCCCAACCGCTGTCAGGCCGTGTTTGTTACGGGAAACCGGTTGAACGGCATGAGACGGCAGAGGAAGGCGTAGCTCGAGAGGAATTTTCTGTTTGTTCTGACATCGTATCAAAACAATCCGACTCTCCCAGTCTGAGTCGTCAGCAGGCAGGACAAAAGCGCCTCTGTGGGCTTTTCTACTCTCTGAGAAGCTGATTTAAAGGCAACGTTGTGTTTTTTTGCACTAGGGCAGGGCTTGTAAAAAGTCTACACACCCCGTGTTCATAAGCTGGATTTTTGTGACAAAAAAAAAAAAACAAGCCCAAGATACATCATATCAGAACTTTTTCCACACTAAGTTTTGATTCCTAAACATTCACAAATGAAATTCTAATAAATTGATTCCCAACAATCGATTTAATTCATTTCGTAGCATCTGTTGATGATTTTTTTTTTGTCCAATCAGAATTCAGCCTCTGTTTGTTGTCATGAGAATATTTATAGAGCCATTGAGATTTCAAACCAGGCCCTCAATGACATCAACATTTTCACTGCCCGTGATTGGTTACTGCCAAGTTCAACGAGCATATATTTGACAATTAGCAACTCTGGTGAGTATTACATATTTTTCTTAAAATTTCTGGTTTTGTTGGATGTGGCACACTTGAGTTTTGGTTTAACTGATACGTCCTATAATACAGTGGTGGGCGGTCAAGGCCTTCTCTGCTGGCCGAACATAATCAAGAAATCATGATCAAATTCTTCACATTGATGTCATATTATATCCGAGTGTTAATTTTTTAGGTTAGAGTTTTTATCCAATCAGAATTCAGCTAGCTCGTGTTGCCAGGCAGATTTTATAATACCAGTAGCAAGCGCTATTCCTTCCGAGGCCTTCAGAAACAATCGTGCGGGCGTCTGTTCTATGTGAATGTTGATAGTTACGATAGCCAATCAGATCATGTGAAATCCACGGCCCGCCACTGCTGGAATTGCAACGTGGTCGCGATTGTATTAAAAGGTTAATTAAGTCGGTTAAGTCCCCACTCAAGGGTCGCCATTTCTTTTCTAGACATAGTTCTTGAAGGCGTAGCTGTTGTTCGTGGGTGTCCTGGCCGGGGTGTACCCACCAGAACGTATCGCGGCCCTGGGTGGGGGCCTACTCGCACACAAAATGCTCCCCCCGCAAAGCAGCAATCCCGATGCGACAAAGCCGATATAAATGGCCGCCCCGAGCTCCCGCTTGAGTTCATCCGGCACGCGTGGGTTATGGAAATCCCTGATGACGTCATTAGCCGTCCAGGACACGGCCACCGCCGCGGCGAGGCCCGCCAGGCTGAAGACGAGGCCCGAACCCAGCACCACCCGCGTCTTGATGCGCGGGTGGCTCAGGCATTTGGTGCAACGGGCACCCAGGAGGAAAACCAGGAAGCCGAGGCACCCTAGGACCAGGCTGATGCAGACCAGGCCGCGAGCCGCCTGCAGCGCTGGAGAGAGATCCAACAGGGCATCATAGAGCTTGCACTGCATCTGCCCCGTGTACTCGTTCACGCACGTCATCCACAGACCCTCCCAGAACACCTGCATGACCACCAGGCGCGTCCCAATGAAGGCCGTCACTTTCCACATCGGCAGGGCGCAGATCAGCATGGTACCGGCCAGGCCCAGCATGGCCAGGACGATGCCAAGCTCCTGCAGGGCCATGTTGCACCTAAAATCAGAGGTGGGAAGAAATA
The DNA here is from genome assembly GCF_059441095.1 of Idiotropiscis lumnitzeri. Classification (NCBI taxonomy): domain Eukaryota; kingdom Metazoa; phylum Chordata; class Actinopteri; order Syngnathiformes; family Syngnathidae; genus Idiotropiscis; species Idiotropiscis lumnitzeri. Next base: position 3,922,267 of record NC_142397.1, on the reverse strand, counting down.
TCAGTTGGGCAAGTCATAAGTACAGTCTCAAGTCTTAATTTTTGGGTTGTAAGCAAGTCCTACGATACTGTGGAAAATTTAAGCAAGTCCACAAAAAGTTCAAGTAGTTTGAATCAAGTTCTTCAATCACTCACGCAGCATATTAGTAAATCAAGTTGATTGTTTTAGTTTTCAAGTTTTTGCCTCGCAAGTCTCAAGTTCTAAAATGACGCAAATCAAGTCACGTGACCTGAGCATCCCACCCAATCAAATCACACAAAACAAGCATCGGCAAACATGTCAGCTAAGTGGATTAGTTCACCAAATCAATTCAATGAATCAATTCACCAATTTCGGTGTTCACCTCACATGATGCCGTGAGCTCACCTAATTCCAATCCAAAACATTTGGAATTATATAAACACACTTGCTATGCTGTACTTAAAAGTTAAATACAACTGAACTAAATTCAGTGAGCTGCATACCACTAGAGGGAGTCCTCAAACCACACTAAGAATTACAGGTCTAATTTATTTGTAAACAACATCCACGTGCTATGTTTTAAATGATGCATCATTATTTACAACAAATTATTCTGCATGACCCCAGTTTCCAAATCGCTACTCTAGTTTGTTCCCAAAGCGGAAGGAGTGCCCGATCCCTGCCGGTCGGAGGAGGCCAACAAACCGGTTCTCCTGGAGTTGAAGTCAACAAACAACAGGCAAGAGAAACAAAAGAGCTCATTTATTGTGATGAGAAACACGAACAAATGTGGATAACTTCATGAAATACTGAATAGAAGCCTACATTGGCAGAAGAAATGTCCCCATTCAGTGTCTGACACCCGGAACAATAAGTCGCAGAAGTTAAACGAACTAAAGTCATGAACTCTTGGCCGTACTCTTCAAGTTACCTTAAGTGCAAACTGTACTGAACAGGAAGTTTGCATTCAAAATAAAAGCGCATGGCTTAAATCGGAAGTAGCGCCTTTCAATGCCAATTTCAAATGCAAATAAAATACAATAAATAAAATCACGACTGCTGTTCCAAAAATATGAATATGGCGAGTTACATAGTACATACAATAATGTAATATATAAAAAAAATATATCCTGTCAAACAGCAACCGTCTTTTTCCTTTTCGAAGCTTTTACTTGACTCCACTCAAATGTATGTTTTAGTCGGCGTGTACGAGCCCATCGAGTCGGCTTTGCTGTACGCTCCCATGGACCTGTCCCTCACGTAGTGCACGGATGGCGCCTCGTCCCTCTTGGGGGGGCAGCTGGCACATAGGAGGGCCCCTCCCAGCAGCAAAAGCCCCCCCGCCCCCCATCCGATGTAGAGAGAAGCCCCCAGCTCCCTCTTCTGGGCATCCACCACGGTCGGGTTGTAGAAGTTCCTGATGATGATACTGGCGGTCCAGGACACCGGGATGATGCAGAGGAACCCGCTGATCATCAGAAGAACCCCGCTGGCCACCGACGCCCTCGCTTTGGCCCTTTTTTCCGGGATGAAGCTGGTACACTTGCCGCTGGCAAAGGCCACCAGGACACCGGCGAGCCCGACGACGATGGAGACCACCACCAGGGCTCGGGCGGCCTGGAGGTCCTGGCTCAGGGCCAGCATGGAGTCGTAGACCTTGCACTGCATCTGGCCCGTGCTCTGGACCACGCAGCTCATCCACAATCCTTCCCACATGACCTGCGATGTGACGATGCTGCTGCCGATAAAGGCGGTGACGCGCCACATGGGGGAGCCGCATGTGATCAGCACCCCGATCCAGCCCAGGAGGCCCAGGGCGCAGCCGGCCATCTGCATGCCCATGGAGGGCATGACGGCGGTGAGATGGCGACTCAGAGAGCTCGGTGAGAAAATGATATCGGAAGGCGATCGGCTGCCAGAATGCGACGCAGACACATAATGGGAGGCGGGAAAGTCGAGGACGCATGAGAGGCCTTCACAAAAGAAGACCTGCCGTTCAAGATTCTTTGCTGGTTGTCATGGGTGTTATTGTTCCTCTGCACAGAGGATTGGGTTACGCAGTCCGCTCGATAATCACACCAAAGGCTCAAAGTCAACATTCGTGTACGCCATCGGAAAGTCTCTCTACAGTGAGTATACCCCTCGCATGTTTGCAAATATTTTATTAAATATTTTCATGGCACATCACTGGAAAAATAATGCTCCAGTGTAAATTTACTAACCTCTCTAAATAACTCAACATGCTCAAAGTGTCAATACTTTGTGATACCAAATTTTCTTACGCCCGAGGGCCGAGGACATTTTTTTTTTTTTCAGCTCTTTAGAGATTTCTATGCCATGAGAAGCCATATTCAACTTCCAGTTTGAGTGAGAGAGTAAGAAAAAATTAAACACACCTGCTCCCCATTCACACCTCGTAAAATTAACAAGTCACACGTCACTGAGAAGAATTTTCACGCAAACAGTTCCTTAAGATTAAATGCCGTACTGAGTTAAATACAACTGAACCGTACTTATGCCAGTAATTCTTATGGGTACCACTAGAGGGAGCTCATACTGCACCTCGTGAATAACTGATCTAGAATTTGTAATAAACACGACAAATATTTTTGGTGCACATCGGACCTAATTTTAACCTATTGGATTTCGTGAATTTTGCCGATAATTCAGAGACATCGATGAACCTAACAATTGATCAAGTATACGTACTTTCACCAATAAACCCAAAAGACTCTTTCGTACCAACAGTTTATGATCGTCAATGTTTTCGCAAAGATTTTGACTCTTCAGTAAAATTAATAAAAATAATACTAATGTGAACATTTAGAGGCTCAAGTCTGATTGAATATTGGTAATATTTGTGTTTCCATAAACTGACAACTTAGAGGCCTCCACTGTGCATATTTACAAACTCAAATCAAGAACAATCTCAAGCTTTTAATAAAGCTAAAGTGTACAAGGACAACAATTTGGAGTCGTCACCGAAACAGCACACTTGCATTTCAGAAGCATCGAACACAATTTGTAATATCCCACAAAGCAGCCGTTTCCAAAATCATCAAAGACCATTTTCAGACTTTAACAAATCTCATTTATGTATTTCTTTTAATCAATGAAGACAATTTAGCGTACCTAATGAAATGACCAGATGGAGAATTTTTTGAGCAGTTAAGATTACTTGTGTTGACCAACTTAGTCTCCACTCATCGAAGTGTCAAATATTTTCATCATATATTCATTCATTAGTGAGCTATTTTTTTTTAAATAAAAATATAAATGTGTAAATGCGAATTAAAATTTATGAGTTGGTTTGAAAAATTAGGCTTACAAAATGGATTTGAATTTTATTTTCTCATTAAAAAAATATTTACGCAAGACTGAAAGGTTTGATAACCACTAAATGAGGACATGTACGCATGCAGGAAGTGTTACTTTTGCATTCAGCTGAGAGTAAACGCAATTACAACAACGTGACTTGAGTGAGGCATTTACATGAATGCCACAAGAAAAATGCAACTGTCAGGCCGGGGTGTGTTCACGTATTAAAACTATGTGATGCTGCAATGACAGTCGGGTCAAGTGAAACAGCTGAAAGAGTGATTCATACTGGAACCTTTGTGGATGAATGTTGTCAACCTGACACGGAAGAAGTCATTTGACTGAAACCAAAGTCTCCACCAAGACTGAACTGTGCGTTTCTATGTTAGCGTCATTCTTCATGGGCAACAATTAACAATAAGATAACAAGGCTGTACAATTGGGTTTTGAAAATATAGGGTTGGTGGAACTATAATCAAGCAGGAAATAAATACCTCCCACAAAACTGAAAACATGTTGGTCTGAGGTTTTTTTGAACACAAACAGTGCAGCAACACATGTAGGCAGAAAATAAAATACACAGAGATTCTTTATTAACGGCAAATAACTAATATTGCTGCAGCTTACTGAGGAGTTGTGACCCTCTTGGTGCACGTATGTATTGCACAGAATGATATTGGGTAAAAAAAAAACAACAAAAAAAAAACTATACATTGGAAACTGTCGAATGAAAAAGGGTGAAAAATATATATAAAGTGATAAAGGATTATATGTAGTGTTTTTGAAAGATGTGAAATAAATGTGTAATTTTTGGTACGTGGGAATTTTCTGAGGTTGAAAATCATTCCCAATGTGAACTGAGCAAGTTGTACATTTTGAATTTCAAAAGGGACCGAAATGGAATCTCCTCTGTTGAATGTTTATTTGGGAATTATTATTATTATTATTATTATTTTTTTTTTTATGCCATTGTGGAAAAACTGTGAATTTTTAGAACGGGGAAAAATAATAGCCCGCAAGACGTGAAATGTTGGAAAATTATTTTCATAAATGCGAAAACAGAAGGACATCAAAAAAGTGAGTAAAACATTTCAATAACATCCAATTAAAAATATGAAAAATTTTTAATTATGATTTCAGGAGTGTGCCGTTTATCAAAGCATTTAATAGCTCTCAGCTTCAAAAAGGTCGGTGACCCCTGATCGAGTTGTGTTTGCTGCAGCAGTTTCAAGAGTAATTTCGGCATGGTGCAACCGGCTCAACTGGTTGAACATCTGCTGGAAGAACAATTTACATTCCGGATCTTCTGGACCTACACCTTGATGACCTACTTCAATACAAACTGACAAAGCACTGGCAGTTTATAAAAATGCATTTGGTAATATAACGACTTGAATAAATTGTGTCATGCACAAGTGACGTTATCACTATTACTGCATTATTACACATTTTATATTGCTTAATCATACTCTGTACATTTGCGAGGACTGTATCCCCTATATAAGAATATATATTTTTTATTTTATTTATTTCTTTTTAATTTGGCAATGTTATTAAAGACGATTTTCAACATACATGGCCATGAAAGATGATGCTCACTCTGATTCCGGTGTGGTGGAAAAAGCACGTAAACAACGATGTCAAATGTGAGTAAATGATTTATTAAATATCGATAAAATTGGTAAAAAAAAAAAAAAAAAAATCATAAAAGAAGAATATTTTATAAACAAAACACATTCACAAGATAATATGTAGCTGTACAAATAGCTTCCCATGGCAGTTGTTTTTTTTTTTTTTTACAAGATGACTAAATATTTGAGCTCAGTCCTTTGTCCTTTGTCTCGCCTCCACTAAAATGGACAATTTTTGCCCAAATTTCGTCAAAGTTGATTTCGGTGGAAACTCCACCTTAGTTCCCAAACTCGATTTGTTGCGAAACCAAAGGGGAAAAAAATGGATCCATTCCAGGGCCAGACACAAATTACATTTGTCTTTTTTTTTGTGGGTTCAGTTAAGAACAATTACAAAAATAAAAGCCAACACTTCATTGTAAAGACTTCACAAACACCAATCTCATGTTTAGTTGAGACTTTTGGGAGTCCAACTGAGGAGCTATTTTAGAGCGAAAAAACAAAAAAAAGCAAAAAGAAAAACTGATTGTTCCGTGTGGATGCTGTGACGGAAGCAGAGTTCGCAAACCCGAGCCAGATTTGCTGGAAAATCGACGTGTCCACAAACGGGGTTGTCCGTGAATCGAGGTTTGATTGTACTTGAAAGTCTTTTCCGGGCCCGGGTCGGTCCTCACACGTAGGCCCGACTGGTGGCTGTGGATCTTGCGCCCGAGTACTTGACCGGGTACTCGGGTCCGTCCTTGGGTGGGCACGAGCTGCACAGGAGAGCCCCGCCCAGGATGAGCAGCGCCGCCGTACCCCAGCCGATGTAGAGGGCAGCGCCCAACTCTCTCCTCTGCGCGTTGGTCAGGATCGGGTTGTAGAAATCCCGGATGATGGTGTTGGCCGACCAGCACACGGGGATGAGTACCAGGACCCCGGCGCAGATGAAAACCACGCCTGCCGCCACCGCCACTTTAGCTTTGGCTGTCTTGTCCTCCACGAAGTTGGTACACTTCCCCCCGGCAATCCCCAGGATGATCCCGAAGCCGGCGATGATGATCGCGATGACCACCAGGGCCCGGGCGGCTTGGAGGTCCTGGGGGAGGGCCAGCAGGGAGTCGTAGATCTTGCACTGCATCTGGCCCGTGCTCTGCATGACGCAGTTCATCCACAAACCCTCCCAGATGACTTGCGCCGTCACGATGTTGGCGCCGATGAAGGCGGTCACCTTCCACATGGGAAGGGCGCACACGATGATGGTCCCCAAGAAGCCGATGATGGCCAGGATGAAGCCCAGCATTTGGCGGCCCAGCGACACCATGATGACGTCTTTGCGTTTGGGTTTCAAAGGAGCACGACGTGAGAACTGAGCAAGTCGCTTAAGACGAAGAATAACCAGCCTGAAGGGTTTGACTTGGTTTTAAGGTTGACGAACCCTAAGTGGGCGGAGTCTGGGAGCCCAAGTTTGAACTGAAACCGGTGGGCCCGGAAACATGAACCTGCCTGACCAGATTCCTCAGAGAGGGCAGAGGAGAGTTTCGACGAGATTAGCACCAGTTCCTCCATGACTTTTTGTAAATGAGGCAGCATTCTTGATTCAAACGACGCTCTGACACCCGATTAGCTGCTCGTCACCCACTTCCGGTTTTCACCTTCGGGATGCGGCACTATCTGGAGGGAGATTGATGGGCTTGTTGTGGGAGTGGACACTGCAAACGAGTTTTAGCTTTTAATTAACTTTTTTTTTTTTTTTAATTCTGTTTATGGGGGTGCAAAAAAAATTCCATTAGCCTAGTAGCATCGTTGCTCAAGTCACATGTGAATGTTTTTTATTCCTTATGCGGGGGTGCCAAAATAGTTTGTCTTACTAGTTGTCAGATTTGAATGACTTTGCAAAATAAAAAAAAAATACCAAAAAAATTAAAATAAAATCAGTAGCATTTTGTTTTTTTTTTCTTGTATTAATATTGTAATATTAAGTTAAAAACCACTCAATTAAGCCACGAGGCTAACAAATAAGCATTACACCTTTTTAAAAAAAATAATTTTCTTCATTATTTTTTTCCCAGTTTCATTTCATTTCTTTTTTATTTATGATATGAATTTACATGGCAGAACCATACCGAGAAATTCACAACAGTAAAGTGTTTGATGAACGTGTAGAAACTTCCGTAATGTGTAAATGCTAAAAACCTGTGATGTGATATTCCAAATGTGACTTAATACAGGTCTCTGTTTTTTCTTTGATTTAAAAAAAAAAGAAAACTTCACTTCCTGTAGCTAGCTACATATATTCACATTTCATTCAGACATTAAATCACTAACAAAAAGAGAAGGAAATATAGAAGGAAATATGTGCACAATGAACAATTATACAGCATAATGCAAAATTATCAATGAAATCAATAATTGCCATCATGTGCAATATTGTGCTGAAATTGTATTTGGGGTTTATAACACATTTTTTTCACGTTTATTTAATTTTCATAAAATATCAAATGAAGGCAAATTCCGCCAAGAAATTGCCTCGAGTCAAATGTCTTTGTTTACACTTTTGAAACAGCACGAGCTCCTGTTTTGTTTTTTGGGATCGGAGTATGCACTTGCTAACCGACGCCACAAAAGAGGTCTGGTGTTCACTCAAATATTTTTATTACACATTCAAAGTTATTTACACAAAAATCAACGGATCACAAGTACAAAATTTTTTTTTTTCAATAATTACATGCACAACAACGGTAATCTCCAGTGCAATTCGAAGACATACTTTAGGTTCGAAGACTAAATTTAGTTGTCCATAGGTATGAACAAACTCACAAATTGGGTTAAAAAAAAATTCCAGAAATTTTCAAAGTTGAAAATGCTTCATTAGAAATTAAAAATGGCCATAAAATATGACGAAACATTTTCGATGGAAAACAAGGATCGAGTCAGAACTGCACCCCCCCCCCCCCCACAAATATTTTTAAATCAGTCAATAGTTGAATCCACACATGCTGAGCCGCAAGGATCCACCGTTATATTTTAGCATAAAACAATCGGATCTCATAAACCATCAGTGGTAACTTGACTTACGTGCCTTAAAGTATTTTGAGTTACAAGTTGATTTTTTTTTTTGCCATGAGGAAAATTACATTTTGAAGATTTTTTTCCCCTGCAAGAAAAAAATGCAAATAAGAGGGGGAATCAGGGAAAAAAAATACCACAAATGAGTGAGAGTTTTCATGAGTAACGGAGAATAGTTTCCCGCCAACAATCTGCAAATAGGTGAATTTCCAAATATCCAGAAAATTTCCACTTCTTTGAACTCATTCTCATAATTATTCCTGTCCAGTCATTTTTCAGCAGAACACATCTTCAGGGTGTGTTTTGGCAGTTTTGATCTTGTAAGCAGGATGAGAAAAATGTTTAAATGTACTGCCGCGGCGAATATCCGGTGGGTGCCGCGTACGGCTTGGTGGGATAATACGAGCCACTGGGCGTGTAAGGCTGGCTGGAGGGCGGCGCGTAAACTGGGGCGTACACGGACCCGTTGCCGTACGCGGACCCGTACGGCGCCTGGTAGCCGGGGTTACCGTAAATGGGCCTCTGCGGCGGGCACGAGGTGGTGAGGATGATGCCGCCCACCAGCAGGATGGCGGCGGATCCCCAGCCGATGTAGATGGACGCCCCGATCTCCCTCCGCTGCGTGTTGATGGTCAAAGGGTTCTGGAAGTCGGTGATGGTGATGGTAGCCGACCATGTGACCGGGATGAGGACCAACACGCCGGCCACGATGATCAGGCAGCCGCCGATGATCACCACCTTGGCCATGGAGGCTTCCTTCTTCAGGCAGCTGGTGCACTTGGCGCCGATGAAGGTGATCATGAAGCCGATGAATCCGAAGACCAGCGAGATGATGACCAGCGCCCGGGCCGCCTGCAGGTCCGGGGTCAGCCTCATCACCGACTCGTTGAGCTTGCACTGCATCTGGCCCGTGCTCTGCATCACGCAGTTCATCCACAGCCCGTCCCACACGATTTGGCCCGTCACGATGTTGGCGCCGATGAAGGAGGTGACCCTCCACATGGGGATGCCCGTGGTCACCGCCACCCCCACCAGCCCGATGAAGCTGATGATCTGACCCGCCGTCTCCTTGCCGATCTTCCCCATGGCCAAGAAGCTGCGTACTGGACTGATCGACGATCGGAAGCCAGCAGCTGCCTCTCTCTTTCTCTCTCGCTCTCTCGACGACTGGGTGGGGGGCAGTTCCTCACTTGCAGTCGTCAGGTGAGTTCTTCTCGCCAAACCGGAATCTCCTCTCCCAGTTACAGGAGCAGCGGTGTGAGGAAAACGTGCTTTCGTATGCGCACCACGGGTGTTTCCAACTGTGATGTCAAAGATTTCAGCTCGGTAGTGTAATTTAAGTTCAAATCTTCCCACAAAATAGGATCATTTAAAACAGCAGTAGAAAGTGTAGTGGGCCTATTTTTTTGGGGGGGCAATTTTTTTTTTTTTTTTAGATATAATATAAACATATAAACAAATGGAACACATCTTGCCCCAGACATGACTTTTTTATTTAATCATGGCCACAAAATACACATGAAGTGTGCACATAAGCCTAATTTGTGGCTTTAATATAATTCCCATTTTCCTTAAGCAATTTAGACATCTGGGTAAACAGATGTAGTGCACCTTTGCTAGTGTTTCCTAGCCTGACTGTCCGGGACGATATTGGAATTATTTGTATTTTTTTTGTGTGTGTGTGCACATCGTATCTCTAGTGTGGCCACAATTGCATTTTATTTCCCCCATGTCTTGTGCTCCAACCCCCTTTCCTTCTCAAGTCTCATCTCATTGTGAGGTCTTTTCATAAGTAGGTATAGTACACACACACACACACACACACACACACGCCCCCACGCAAGCACACGCACACACGTTTGGTTTCATTTTCTCGCACCCGTGTTTGTATGGACGTGACCTTTAGGTAAAGCCGGTAACACTTCCTGTGAAACATTTTCCAATCGCGTGCTAACAGACAGTCAACAAAATCAGAAACCAAAAAAAGTGTTTCTCACGTTCTCAGCCCTGATGATAAACATCGGCAGCAGTCAACAGGAAGTTTAATTGTCAACTCAAAAACATACCACACTCCCAGCCGTATGACATCACTTCCGGTGTGACACGTCAGTCGACTCATCCGATCAGTGGTGTGGTAATTTTTAATATATATAATATAAAATATATTTTGAAAGAAAATAAGTGTCAATAGACTACATACCCGACAAAATTGTCATTTTCATCGATTTAAATTAGATATTTTCATGGGGTTGGGGGGTGTAGCAAAAAAAAAATAAAAAATAAAAATATATATATATAGTTTTCTTAATTTTACAATAGTATATATAGAAGAAATATTAAATAATTTTAAGTCATATATATTTTTTAGAATAGAAAAAATATTAGAATTTTCACATGAATAAATAACATTTCCTTATGAGAAATGCTTATGGTAAAGAAAATTTGTATTTTTTTTCTGAAAAATATTTCGATAGACAATTTCTTTTCTGAATAGTTTCATTTTTATTTAAAAAACAAAAACAAAATCCTGCGACATAGCGAGTAATATATTGAATAAATATGAATAAATCGTGGTCAATGAATTAAGTTCATAAGCCAAGGTCCTTCTGAAGGGCGAATCTTACTTAGAGCTTTGGTTCCATCTTGTGGCTTTAAGGGCATTGCAAAAAGAGCAAAAAAAAAAGTCCCATCAACAATGTTTCACACGTATTCCCTTGAAGTAGACATTGACTTCACAGGCGTGAATTTGGGGACATAGCGAGGGTTCTGATGGCCTTCGGGGGGGCAGTTCCAGCACAGCAGCCCCCCGCCAATCAGCAGCAGCACGGCGGCCGCCCAGCCCACGTACAAGGCCGCCCCGAGCTCGTAACGCTGCGCCTCGATAACCAGAGGGTTGTAGAAGTTGGTGACAATGGCGTGGGCCGACCACGACACGGGAATGAGGCACAGGAGGCCGGATACGAGGAACAGGACCCCGGCCAGGATGCACGCCCTGGCCTTGGAGGCCTCCTCCTCCATGCAGTTGGTGCACTTGCCGCCCACGATGGACAGCATCACTCCGAAAATCCCGGTGAGGATGGAGATGATGATCATGGCCCGAGCGGCCTGCAGGTCCCGTGCCAGCGCCAGCATGGAGTCGTAGACCTTTTGTGAGAGTTCAAATGACTTGAATAAAATCCAGAGGAGCCTTTTCTTATGCAAGATACGATTATGGCCCTGGCTCAATGACGTTGGAAAAAACGTAATACAGAAAATTGACGGATGATTATATACGGTTCCTTATATTTGCGAGGAGCATGAATATAACAGAAGTTATGAGTTTGTCTAAAATACAAAATGAGTAATTCTCTGTTTTATGTTGAGTTGGACAGTAAACTTCAAATGGGAGTGGCGAATAAACAACTTGAAGCCCCTATTTTGTTTAAAGGTGGCAAAAGTGTAACTTGAGAAGAGAGTTCAGTGGAGTTCACTGCCATCAAACGGTGCTCGTATCTCAAGTTACGCTCAAGTCAAAGCAACAAATCGGCTGAACGACAACCGTCTTTTACCCTGAAAATTCACAAGTTGGGTCGCTCGTATCTCAACGCACCACTTTGGCTTCACTTATAAGTCATAATTATAAGTCATACATTTTGTTAGCCTACTAGCATGATTGTCTGAATCATACAATATTCCAATGCGGCTACTTAAAAATGTGTTTCTTTACGTCTCTCGATTCTCTGGCATCCATGTCAAGGTAAAGGCTGCTACGCTATTAAGCTAGCTGTTGGCAAGTCACGACGCATTTTCTGTGCTCGCTCACTACCATTTTGTCCTACTTCAAGAAAAAGTCCTGGTCATTCTAATTTTAGCGGACAGGAACCAACCATAAAAAAACTGCTTATAAAAAAAAAACGAAAAAAAAAAAAAACTTGCCCATATCAACAAGCGCCTATTCGTTAGCCTAATAGTTGCCGAGTCATATTTGAATGTTTATAGAAAAAAAATGATAGCAAAGAATCCAGTCGACTTGATTTAACCTCTGCGGGCGACTGAAAATCTACAGACATAAAATAAAAAAAAATAAAAATAAGCAATTACACTACTAGGCTAACACTATGAGCGAGATTCACTTCCGTCACAATCTATGATTGTAGAAATCTTCCATCAACCTTGCACTGCATCTGGCCCGTGCTCTGCACCACGCAGTTCATCCACAGGCCCTGCCAGACGGTCTGCGCCGTAATGATGTTGGCTCCCACGAAGGCCGTCACCTTCCACATGGGCAAGGCGCACACCACGATGACCAGCAACCAGCCCACCGCCGCCACGGAAATGCCGATCATCTGAACGCCCTGAGACACCATCTTGTTGGCGAACGCCCAGTCAGAGAGACGAGCGGCACGATGTGAGCTTCTGATTTTATAGTTTGTTGTGGGAGAAGCGGCAACGGTGACAGGAAGGCGTGGGAGAATGCAGTCCTGGCCTCTGATTGGTTGTGGTGCGTTTACACGAAAACACGGGTGTAGTCACCTTCAGTGGTGCTGACCCAGCCACAAACACTTCAAGGTCAAAAGGTTCCCCATTCTTGTTTGCCAACTAAGGGTTAAATATGCCTTGAAATGTTGGCACACATTTGAATCTTTTACAATACTAAGTCCTTCACTTTACTTTGAACAGAGTAAAACCTGCAAATATCTGCCTTTTTTGGGGGGCTGTGTAGTTTAAATGTCATTATTGTCTTTTTAAATATAAAAAGCGCCAATAAACAGTATTTAATTTTTCAACTGAGGTTAAAAAAATAAAAATAACATCAGCAAAATGTGGCCAAATTTTCCTCGTCTTATATTGGAAGGGATTAGTGTAAAAAAAAAAATAAATAAAATAAAAAATAAATTAAAAAAGGCAACTAATATTTGGCAGATTAAGTGGCATCTCAAAACGATTACAAACCTTTTTAGTATAGTGTCCTTAGTGCAAATAGCGGCGGTACGCTGCAATGTAATGTCTAAAGATGCCAGAAGATGGCGGCTAAGGATTACTTTTATCCAACTGAAGGGAGAGGTGTCAAGCATATTTAGGTAATTTTTAAGGAGTATTTCAGTAGATTTTATAGTATCTAGGACTATGTATGAGTATTTAGGTAGCTTTTAGGGAATATTTCAAAAACTCAAGCGTATTTAGGTTTCCTTTAGCGGATATGGTGCTAATTGAGATTATTACGGTAATTTTTTTTGGGAGCATTATAACTTTTAGGGAACATTTTATAGATTTTAAGAATATTAAGGTAAGGTTTAGGTAGGATTTGATCACATCTAGCAGTGTTGACATCACTTTGTAGATGAGCATTTGGGCCTACTATGCAACTGTATTGTGATGGAATTTTTACATTTATAAAAAAAAAAAAAGTAAAAAAAGAATAAATTATCCATGAGGTTTTTCTTTTCATCAATCTCTTTCAATTTTGAAATAATACATAGAGAAAAAAAAGACCATATGCAATTGAAAAAAAAATTTGACTTTTTATTTACACATGCTCACAATACACAATAATACAAAACAAAGAAATGAAACGGTGTATAAAAACATGAAAATGATCATCGAAAGAGAAATGTAACATTGGCTACTGTCCAGTCAAGAAGTAAGTTCTGGTCGGCATTTGTGGTCCGTTATTGCGGGCGCAGGACCTCCCTCAAATGTAGTCATTGGGCGCCGACGCACGGCTGGGCGGGTACTTGGCGGGGTAGCCGTCCTTGGGCGGGCAGTTGGCGCACAAGAGGGCGCCGCCTATGATGAGCAGGGCCGAGGCCGCCCATCCGATGAACAAGGCGGCCCCCAACTCCCTCTTCTGGGCGGTCACGGTCAGCGGGTTGTAAAATTCCCTGATGATGTTGTGGGCCGTCCAGCACACGGGGATGAGGCACAGAACCCCCGCCAGGATGAAGACCACGCCGGACGCCACGCAGATTTTGACCTTGGTGCTCTGGTCCTGCACGCAGTTGGTGCACTTGCCACCTGCCAGGCACAGCAGCGACCCCAACACGCCCAACAGGATGGAGATGATGGTCAAGGCCCGGGCGGCCTGGAGGTCCGAGCTGAGCGCCAGCAATGAGTCGTAGACCTTGCACTGCATCTGACCCGTGCTCTGGATCACGCAGCTCATCCAGATACCCTCCCACGTGGTCTGCGCCGTCACAATGACGGTGCCCACGAAGGCCGTCACCCTCCACTGCGGCAAGGCGCACACTACGATGGTTCCTATCCAGCCCAGGGCGCACAGGGCAGCGCCCAACATCTGCAAGCCCTTTGAAACCATGTCCCAAAATCCAATTGATGTTCTCTCGAGTCTTGCTGCTTAAGGAAATGCTCACATGAAGCTGGAGCGCCTCTTTTATACACTAACACACCTGTCTGTCGTGCCCCCAGGGCATGATTCAGCACGTCAGGTAACTGTTGCAATAACGGCCACCTGATGACTCAGTTGTAGAAGCTAAAAAAAGACTTCAGCCGCTCCTTCTGGGTGAAACCACATGAACGTAAAATAGTGCGTCAATCCGTATTTAATTGTTTAATGGGTTTTAAGTTCACATTTGGGTTCATCGCTGGGAAAATAAATAAATAAATATATATATATATTTTTTTTTTTTTTAACAACGTATATTGCGAAGCAAGAAGAAAAAAAAAAGTTTAAAAAAGTTACTTTTGTAGTTTTGTCAGAAAACAAAATAACTCAACCCAGTACTGATTAATATCATATTTAATATTTTATTGCAGTGGTAGAACCGAATGATTTGTCTAAAGATGTAGCATTGTTTAAGGCAAAAATAAATAAATTAGAAATGGTCAAAATATGACTTGGGCCATTATTTTAAGATGTGCTTTTTGCAGGTCATACTTGGATGGAATTTTTTTATGCTCTGACTGATCAATCAGAGAACAGAAAAATACCAAAAGTCATTGAGGGCCAGCGGTGCGACCCTGTGAGGACGAATATGAAATCTGATTGGTTAATGAAGCAGTCCCATGCCTGAAATAATTCAAGTTACATGATAGTGAACGCACTGGGCAGATTAAAGAGACATGGCAACACGTAAAGGATGAAATCTGATTGGACAAAAAAAAAAAAAAAAATCCAACGAGCAGATGGTAGTTGACTTTGTACTGGTGGCCAACCAATCACAGGCCACAGATGAACAAACAAGCATTTAAATCCCAAACACAACGATTGGTAGCCTTCAGTGAACCAAACATGAATGTTTATGGAGCATTGGAGGAAGTAAGAGGACACGCAGAAAACCAGCTTGGGGAGAACATGCAAATGCCACACGAGAAGGCAGAAGATGAATTGTGAGGCAGACGTGCAAACCGCTAGCTTGTCATGCTCCTCAATTTAGCAATTTGTCTGATGTTGATATTCACATTTCAGTAAAATAAACAAACTACTGACAACATAACACCCAAAATCCAAATATTTCCACTTTGATCAATTTTTTTGCAGGAAAAAAATAGCAATATACCAAAATGGCACATTGTTTAGTTTCCTAATTTTTCTGGAGCTGCTTAAATGTCTGAAAGATCCTGTATAAATGATTTCAAACATTGCCAAAAATTCAACTTTTCTATTTATACAAAACATGAAACTCAACACAATGCAGCATCACGACTTTGTTCTGAACAAATATGACCATTAATTTTTTTCAGCCATTCAGTTCAGAAAATGACCGAATAATGTACATAAACATATTATGCCAAGCGAAGAAATGAAAACATTTAAAATAAATTAATTTAAAAAAATAAAAAAAATAATCAAATCTGACCTGTGGGTGAAGCTTCAAGTCCAGTCAGTGGTCCGGTTTTGCTGACAAAGACGACACAAACGTTTCCAAACGCGAGCGAGTCTGCCCATCAAGTGTGCAGCCGAGAGTGCTGCCCAGGGAATCACATTGTCCCGCAAATGAATGGAGGCGGTGTGCCAGAGCCCCCCCAAAAAAAGTCGACTACAATCCCTCCGTTTGATCCACACTGGGATTGTCGGACATATTAAGTTCCAGCAACCAGGAGGAATGTCTTCAATTAATACTCTGAGGAGAGATGCTTTCAGGGCACGACAGAAATCTCTTTGCGCATTTATCAGACTCTCAAAAATTGAGGAAAAAAGGGCTGTCATGACCTCACGAGGTTGATGTTGTATTTTGTTTTAGAATTTAGTTTTCCTTGTGCTCTTTCTGTCTATGTCTCATTAGGTTATTATTGGGTCCACCTGTGCATGTCATCTCGGCCTCTTGTGTTTGCTAAGGAGCTCCCTTGGACCCTTGGTGTCCTGTCCAGGTGTTCCTCGTTGTCTCGTCAACTTGTCTCCATTTAGTTCCCTGCTTTTTTTTTTTTTAGCACAGAAAGGATGTTGAAGTTGGTGTGTGGGTTGAAAAATTCCTTTTTTTTTTTTCCTCCCCTTTTTTTATTAAAGCTAGTTATTTCATGATCAAATTTCATTTAAAACAAACAACCGTGTAACCGTGTGAAACTGTCGTAGGGAACCAGAGTGACAGGTGTTGAGGCGAGCTCAGACATCACTCGTGTTCAACTGCGTGAACCGCTGCACCATCGAAAATGCAATTCAAAAAGAGGCAAAGCTTTGACGGCCTGCAAACGATACAAAGCACCAAGTAGGAAGACAAGATTACACATTTTGGAGCTGAGGAGTGTGTTGTGGTTTGGTTGTCATTGTGTTACAAAATGGATTTAACCCGAATGAAAAGTATTCTACTATTCAGTCTACGGCTGAAGAGACTGAACGGCGTGAGTCATGTCCTGACACGCGGAGTGACTTCATCAGAGTGAGACTGTCGTTTAGGCTCGTCACAGTTTCAGTGTGTAAGTGGCAATTTTGAGTCATCGGTGAAGGCGCTAACAGGAGTATTGATTGTGTTGAAAGAGGTTTTTTTTCTTTTTTTGGGTGTTTTTTTTTTTTTTTTGGTTTCTTTTTTTTTTTATAAGGAAATGTGCTCGCTTCAAGGGAGGGGATGGGCAAAGTATGTTATCAATAACAATCTTTTTTTTTTTTTTTTTTTTTTAGCCCTTACTTTTTTTTTTCAAAAATCGGTTACTCAAAATTATTTATTCATGCTCATTCATGTATTTGTTTTTTATTTGTTCTAAGTAATTAAACTATAAAAATATATAAAATATATATGTATATATATATATATTGTAATTGAACAATTTGTTGTTTAATTCTAATAAAATTATTATTTTGTCTTAAATCATTCATACACATGATTTCATTGAATAATTAGCGAAATAATTAAGAGCTGTACAACAAAAAAAGAGAATTATTTGATAAACAAAATTTAAAACAATGTTGCCTTAAACTATGAAGTTATTTGCTAAAATTGCTTACCTAAAATGTAGTTTTTCATCTATTAACTCTGTTTTGATTTGACTCATTAAATAATTGTTTAATTGCCTTATTGATAAATAAATAGACATCCAACAGTTAATATTTTTAATAAATTTAAATTTGAATATAGGGAATAAAAAATTAGATTGACAGAAAAAAAACATTATTTTACTATTAAAATCAAGTATTTAATTTGTTGTTGCTGGAAATATATTTTTCAGAATTCTTGACTTTTTTTGTCCAAAAAAAAAAAAAAAAAATCCACTTGTCATTACAACTCTTCCCTGGAAAATAGGCAACATTGTATTTCTTATGACATTTAGGGGTCCACGTGTTAGTTGTTTAATTGAAATTACGATTACCAGAGGAAGATTCCTCCTCTTTAAGGTCCCTGGACCCAAAAAGTTTGAGCACCCCCGATGTAAGAGGTTGAACTCTATGAGCAGTTAGTCCGTTAGAAACAAGTCAAAGAAGCAGTCAGACCGGCTTTCATTCCCACGACAGGTGACTGTTTACAAGCAACTTTGCAGGCGGCTACACGTCCACATCTTGAAATGTTTGGACTGATTAGCCCAAACATTTAGACTTGAGCCTTAAAAAAAAATAAATAAATAAATAAAATCCCACTCGGTCTTGTTTTTGCACTAAATTGTTGACGGGCTTCCATCAAATGCCAGTAGATTACAACAAGCGTGAGCCAATAAAACTATCATGATCCACCTCGTATTTGGATTTTGATTATCTGCAGATGCACACTTGCCTGATAAAGAAATATTTTTAGAGCATATTTGAAAGTCTGCGAAACGCTGATACACGACCATTGGCATCCAGAATGGTGCAAATTGTTTGTAATGACAGTTGTATTGAAAGGCGGTGCGCCAACATTGTCGAGAGCTTGTCGGGAGGGTTTAACTTCAAATTTTGAGAAAGGCTCCTATAATATGACCAAAAAGGTGCCTTTGAGGGGGGTGCAAACTTTAGGAATTCCGAGAAATAAGACATCAGGCATGCACTAGTGTAGCAATGAGATTATTAGTTCTGTGTTCGAGGGGGGGGCTACGAGGTCTGCGAGACGGCGGTGCTGGGTCTGCTCAGCATCGCCGCTCGACATGTTGATGGTGTAAAAAGTGGAAGCCAATAATCCTGTCAAGTGAACGTCGGATGCTGCGCACCGCTCGACATCAACGCATGTTGCGCAATATATTTTGCTAGCACGGCGAACAAGTGGTTCTCACGCTTGCTTCGCAGTTCTCGGGATCGGGGTTCAAATCTGTAATAGTGCACGTTAGCTTCATCCTGTCTGCTGGGCCAGCATGGCAAAGTTATATATTAACAATTGAATAATTGATTTGTGTTGACATGTGACCCGCGAAGAAGAAGCAGGGCAATGATCACCCTGACCGGTGATCCAGGGTGACCTTAGTCAATGAGAAGAATGCTCTTAATGACACAGAGTTCACCTTACACAAAGAGTTTAGTCATTTGCAACAAGGCGAGTATTCATGCCATACGTTTGTCTCGTTAAGATTTCAACAACTTCCCTGTGGGCGCAGTATAGAACGTCTGCATGAAAGTTGCCAAAGCACACAAGGACGTGTATTGTTGTTGTTCTTTTTTTTTTTTTTTTTCCCTCCTCCGAAGCACACAGATCTCTTTCCAAGAGTGATTCAGCATTTTGAGATAGCTCTCTGAGTGGAATCCACACAGTGGCGTGGAGTCTAGGATTTCAAAGTCTTCCCTGCTGGACCAAACAGTATGAACTGCAATTTGAAATTGACACGAAATGGTCTTAATTTATTTCCAACAATTTTTTTGCCTTCATTTTATTGGGTACTGGTGATGGTTTCAAATTTTTGGTCCAATCAGATTTCATCTTTGATGTGTTGCCATGCAAATAATCTTTGCCAAATGCCTTCACAGTCCCGACATTTTTCCGTCATCTGATTGGTTTAGTTTAGTTTATACTTCTGATTAGTTGATCTTAAAATGTGTATAAAAGGTTTGATTTGCAGGTGAGGATGATTAAAAAACATTCAACAAAAACTGGACTTTATGAGGCTAGGTCAACCAACACTATTGCTGAGTGGCTTGTTTCAACTCCTAAATTGATTTTTTTTTTAGGGCACTTTCAGAGCAATGTATGTGAGCACTTTAGCTAGCTAACACAGACAGGAAAGAAAGAAAGTCTGCTGTGTCTACATGTGTCACCCAGACCGGTACCTCATCTATTTTGGGCAAAAAAAAGTTGAAGATCCTGTTATAAAAAAATATATATACATAGATTGCACGTATTTTGGAACTGCAATTTCTTTGCATGCCACTAGAGGGAGACCACGTAGCATTAATGATCATCTTGATTTCCAGACTATGTAAAGTCATTTTCGTCATTTTTTTCAAAATTCCTATCTAAAATACTTTTGAATGTAAGCGTTGAAAACATGTGCAAAGACTGAAAACAATTTAGAATTGCTGAGATATAATATTCGTCTATTAGCTCTATTAGTAAAAATTCCTGCCTTGTGAAAGCACCATCATTGCAGTGTTGCTTCCACAGCAAGCATGTGACAAATGTTCTTCTTATTGATTATTTTATTGAGTTGTTAAATGGCACTCAAGTTGGAGTTGACCGTAAAACTAACCACACAACAAAAGCAATTACACACATTGTTTCTTTAAAGACAGTCATAACCTGTTTTAGAAACACGGCTAATGCTAATGCTAGCAGTCGATGTAATATCCCATTGTCGCGCTAATAGCAAAAAAGCATCATATTTCCCGAGTGATATTTCTTCAAATGATGTCATATAATGACAAAGTTGTATAATCCTCCTAATCCAACGGATCCTTGAAAAATCTTAAAAGGAATTGAATCGATGAATCTAAAAAGAGGGCCTTCATTGGCATTTGAATGTCTTAAATCAATCATTCAAAAAAGAATGTTAACACATGACAGGAATGAACATTCTCCAAAAAAAAAATAAAAAATAAAAATAAATCAATGACTCTCAATAACATCATGCGGTTTTAAATGAGACACATTACATTTTATTTCATTTTTTTAAATTCAAAGGTTTTGAATTTAAATTGTCTCAAAATGTAGGAACCCTTCACTAAATATTCAAATCAATCAATAATCATTTTTAATGATGAGGAATTCAACATCAATCTCTCTCTTTCTCTCTCTCTCTGCCTGGAAGTATTTCCCAGCATCCGTCAACGTCAGCTTGACACCACCTGGCGCTGACTCCACCTTCGAGCCGTATAAAGAAGGTCGAATCTGTTTCTGCCTCAAGTGGTGCTCCGAACCTGCAGCTGAGGGGGGGGATCTCATATCACCTGCGAGGCGGCGCACACTCCAACACAGAGGGCCCTCTTTCTCCAAACGATGGCGTCTTCCGGCGTGGAGATCCTGGGCCTGACGCTGGCCGTGGCGGGCTGGCTGGGCGTGATGGTGGCGTGCGGCCTTCCCATGTGGCGTGTGGCCGCCTACGTGGGTCAGAACGTGGTGATGTCGCAGGTGATCTGGGAGGGCCTGTGGATGAACTGCTCGGTGCAGAGCACGGGCCAGATGCACTGCAAAGTCCACGAATCCATGCTGGGGCTGCCCCGGGAACTCCAGGCGGCCCGAGCCCTGGTGGTGGTCTCGGTGGTGCTGGGCGTAGTTGGCGTCGCCCTGGCAACGGCAGGGGCCCAGTGCACCGATTGCAGCCGCGACGTGAAGGGGAAACGGCATCTGGCGGTGGCCGGGGGGCTCACTTTGACCCTGTCGGGGGTTTTGACGCTAGCGGCCGTGTCCTGGACGGCCCACGTCATCGTTTCGGGCTTCTATGATCCGCTTTTGGAGGAGACGGGGAAGCGGGAATTCGGCAATGCGCTTTATTTTGGCTGGGCCGCTTCCTGCCTGCTCATTTTGGGGGGGGCGTTGCTGTGGTGCACCTGCAGCCCTCGGAGTGACAGAGGTCCCGCCCAGGTGAACTACTCGGCTGTTTCTCGGCGTGGATACGACAGGCGAGACTACGTGTGATGGATGTGTTGCCAACGTGACCAGCAGGGGGGAGCAATGAGCAATGGGTGAACTTTTGAAGAACATTGGACATTTTTTTTTTTGGGCCATGTTTCCGGTGGTGGGTGTCATAGTTTGTTGTTTATATTCTACTTCAGCACGAGATGCGCCAGATTCTTAGCGTAATGTTGGTCTGGGCTAATAATAAAAAGAAAAAGTGGTGCCATGGGACAATTGCATAGATTCACATTTTAATTATTTTTCATCATTTAAATGAATGGAAATCCCATGAATCGGAGCCAGTCACCCCCACAAAAAAAAAAAAAAAAAACTCGAAATTATTTTATTATATTTTTTTTAATAAATATAGAACTCTATAATCTTTTACTTGATTGTAACATACACTTAATGACATAATTAATTAGAATGTAAAGAATGAAACTGTTTCGGTCAAATATTTTTTTGCTTCAAATCGACGGACATTGTGCTGCTCCTTCTGGTGTTCACGCATTGTCCACCTGAGGGCAGTATAACTGTATAGTTTTTTATTGGGGACGCAATTTTATTTTGAGGCCTGTGTTGACTATAACTTAGTTAGTTACTTTAGTTTTGAGGGTATGTGCAGTGGGTGCGCCAACTCTGTGGGGTCACTGAAGGGGGTGCGTGGTTAAAAAAATTTGGGAGCCGCTCATCTATGTCATGCAAGAATGTCGATTTTTAGACAAACGTATTTGGCGGCAGGTGACAGCTGTCCATGATAGTAATTAATGTCAAAAAAACATGTCGTGTCCTTTTAGTTTTCAACTACTTATGTTCACGATCTTCTGCATTAAAGTCACTTCCACTATGATACGCGCCTCACCTGTGTCAGTTGTCATGCAGAAAGAGCGCACATAGCAGCTGCAGCTCCTGACATCAGATATTTAGTTTCGGGGAAAACTTAGCAAGAAGACAAAGGGGGGCTTGTTGGCCGTGTCTTCCTTTATAAGCTGTCCTGAAACCCGGTCGGGGATAATCAGCCAAATGTGCAACAGAAACCTTCACAAAGACTTCATTGATCACCTGGTCCCCCTCATCTCCCACCACGACCACCCCCCACCTCAATGCAACTCTGTAAAATAAGAGTAAATGGAAAAGTCATTCAGTCCAAATCAGATACTGAGTCGAACTGAAAAATTTTGAAAAAAAACAAATCGAATTGCGATTTTTTTTTTCACTCTCAATATTGCGATTATGATTTAATGTAGTTATTTTTTTATGTTTTTTCCAATGTATCTTTACAAACAAGCAACACATTATTCTGTATTACAATACAAAATATAAAATTAATAGTACGGAATTATTTTGGGCTTTCAACCTAATGCTAAAATTAATGCACCATTAATAATTAGCCTTTGCAATTTAAAAATGAAGAATGGCATTGCAAAGTTGATTTCAATTCAACAAATCTTCAGCACTACTATTGAGTGACCTACTTGGTGCTCTCTAAACAAACAAAAGTGGCCTACTTGGCTGTTTTTTGGACTTGTTGTTTTGCAAACTAAACATGCTGTAGTTCCAGTATGAGGTTAATCATCTTACGGTTAATATCTAAACATGGAGGACGATTTGTCACTCCAAGAATGTGCTTTTTCATTAATTGTACAGATCGAAGTGCTTGACCGGACTGCCCGCATCCCAAAATTTGATGGCTGAAATTAGAGTTGACATTAGACCAGCTGGTCTAAAAACAAAAGATTTACAGAAGACTTGATTTTGAAAAAATAAATAAATAAATAAGACTCTCTGCTAACAATCCTGGCTAAGCTTAGCTCCTCCCCAAAATACAAGGCTCTTCTCTCAGTCAAGATGTACCACTTCAAAACACTTACATGAAATCAATGTACTACATTCCATCTTGTGCTATCTTACTGCAGTCCAGAAAATGCACAAAAATTACACACAAAAAAAAAAAATAAAAGGTCACTCACGGGGTCAGAAAGTCTCCAGAAAACAAAACAACCCAATAGAAATTTTGTGACACAGTTCATACAGAACAAGGTCATGTGACGCATAAAACAACCTGAGGGCAAATAAACCTTTAAAAACGTTATGACCCTCAAAGCAAGGACACTGATAAGACCCCCAGACTACCCCCCCCCGCCAACCACCACCTGGCACCATTGTGCACACAGGTAATTGTCTTTTTACTTCCTGACAAGAATTGTGTTCACATTCAAACTTTTTCTTGAAGGAGGAAATTGCCTTAAAGATGATGTCACCCTCACTGGTCACTTCATTAGGCACACCAGTGGAATGAGAGTCAATGAACGAGCGAAGTCAATTCTTCCAGGCCAAAGACATAAATGTAGACTGAACTATTGGTGCAACGATTAATCGACAACTAATCGATTATCAAATTAATCAATAATTATTATATATCATTTTCTTCCTCTTTTTTCTACATGACTGCATTACACTCTACTGCCTCCTTGTGGCCAAGCACAGCACATTAAATTGCTGCATGAAATCATGTTGCTTAAATTCTATCATTCTTTACGGTCAATTATGTATGTTTTTATTTTTAGCATTTATAAATTATAGTAATTTTTATTATAATAATAATTTATAATACTATTTTTTATTTTTTTTAGGGGTGAGGCTGGAACGAATTAATGACATTTACATACATTGACATATGTGTATTTTTTTGAAGCAGGACTGTATTCCCTGTGGGCAGAACGGCTTCCAAATCCAAGTTAGAACGGCTCGTGTTGGCCTTTGGAGATTCCGCTCGCTGAAAAAGGGGAAGAAGTCGGCGTACCAGACACCCGTGGGTGCTGATATTCACTTTCAATCATTCATCAGCGGATTCTTGACCACCTCTGTTACTCTTTAACCGCTCCAGATCTGAGATAGCCACTTTGTGTGTACTCTCCCCTTCGCCAAAACCGGTGGGAGCGCTACCGAGGAGTTGAATGATTAAGCCGAAGCTGTTTTCCTCAGCCGAAGCTGCTACGTATCTTTTTTGGGAGGTCGGGGGGGGGGGGGGGGGTCTCCATCAGAGAGTCTGACAGTTTGAATTTTGCGACTCCACCCTCTGTCGCCTATATGAGCGAGCGGGCATTTTGGCGGCACAACGACAAGACAACGAGACGACATGCCGTCGGCGGGATTGGAGATACTCGGAGTGGTGCTGGCCGTCTTGGGATGGATCCTCGGCTTGACGTCGTGCGTTTTGCCCATGTGGAGAGTGTCAGCCTTCATCGGGGTCAACATTGTCACGGCGCAGACCATCTGGGAGGGTATCTGGATGAACTGCGTGGTGCAGAGCACGGGCCAGATGCAGTGTAAGATCCACGATTCCATGCTGGCCCTCAGCGGCGATCTGCAGGCCGCCCGGGCTCTCACCGTCATCTCCATCGTGGTGGGCCTGGTGGGCATCCTGGTGGCCATGATGGGCGCCAAGTGCACCAACTGCGTGGAGGAGGAGCGGGCCAAAGCCCGGGTGATGATCGGGGCCGGGGCGGCGTTCATCCTGGCGTCGGTGACCCAGCTCATCCCGGTTTCGTGGTCGGCCAACGCCATCATCATGGAGTTCTACAATCCCGTCATCCCCGAGGTCCAGAAAAGGGAGATGGGTGCGGCTTTGTATGCCGGCTGGGCCGCCGCGGCCTTCCTGCTCCTCGGTGGGGGGATCCTGTGCTCCAGCTGCCCCCCTCAGCCCGAGAAGAGGTACGGGCCCCCGTCAAAGATCATATACCCAGCCAGCAGATCCATCCCACCGAGCGGCTATGAACAGAGAAACTACGTCTAATGTGACTTTTAAGGACAGTTTTGAACGTTGGGCATTTGATTGTTTTCCAAACTTTGTCGAATTTACTGAATTTTTAAGATTTGCTGTTTGTGAATCTACCTGGTCCCAGTTAATAGGAAAGTAGTAATTGATGTCAAAGTTGTCATTTGGAACGACCCATCTCAGCTGATTAAGAAATTTGTATGTCGACAAAAGCGTCCTCGCAATTCCATTGTAATTTTCTTTCAAAATCAAATTAAGGTAATGTTGGAAGATACGTTTGAAGTGTTTTCTGATCATAGTTTGCGGCATATTTTTGGGTTGAAATCAGGCCGATACTGATACCGGTATCTGTGCCGTCTGGGATCAGACTCGAAAAAAATGCTACAATCTTGGCATAACTTCTTGGAAGGTGTCATATCGAAATGGTTTGAGAAAACACAGATGAAAACACACACGTTGTTTTGTTCGCTCGGCAAAATGGATGATGAACTCTGCTCCGTTATTCTCGAGTCGCGTCCTTGGCTATGCTCCGCCCCGCTTGAGCCAACGGCATGTTATATTAGAGCGGAATTTATGCCACAATCCAGAAAAGTTTGCTTTTGAACAATTTTTTCACATTTTCCACCACCATTACAAGACATTATTGAGTATCGTTACTTGGTATCGGCGACTCCAGATATTGTTAGTACTTACGTTTAAAATGCTGTTAAAAGAAATTAGCAAGATTTTTGGGTCATGTCAATTAGTCAATTTTTATTATTATTATAAATTCGCCGTTTTTTTTTTCTTCAAACTAAAAAAAAAAAATGTAATGTACACTACAATTATTTTGTATTAAAAATTTGTTTGGATGGTTGAATGACTGACTCGTCATTTTGGACCTCAGTCAAGATTTTGTCTGAGGCCTCTTCAAGCTCTCCACCCAGATGAATGGAGGCTCCCAAAGCATCAGAGCAGCCGTCGACTTGGTTGTTTGCTCCCAGATAACAAAAACGTCCGTCTACTTTGTCAGCTCCTCAACAAAGGACTTGCTTCATGGTTGAGAGAAAGGAGGGGGGGAGTGGCGAGGGGCGAGGGGGGGGGGGATGGGGGGGCGTCCATTTCTAGAGAGACGGTCACTCCGCCAAAGAATTCCAAGGGCATCCCGCAGACAGACACTGATTTAAGGCCATCACACTCTTTGCTCGCATGTGAATGCTCCAAGAGTGACCGGGGCAAGTTTGAGAACGTTCCAGAGTCTTGTGTGAGTTCAAAATAAAACAACAACTCATGCTGTATACGTTCCAAGAGAAACTTCTGTAAATGCCGTTTCTTTAACGGTATGATATTTGTTCCTTTAAATCCCAAACCAAATTGAAAATTCCTTCCTTCCTTCTTCACGTCCAACCAATCAAATGCTCTCTCGGTGATCACTCGTACTTATGCGGCCTTCCGTAGTGACTGACTTGAGCACAATATTTAATCAAATGGGGATTGAGGCCTTTATTGTTTCGGGACAATTGCATGTTTCCAACTTTGTGGATGAGGAAGATTTACTTGGAAGTTACAACTAACACGAGCGTCATACTAACCTCGACAAATGCCAAAAAGTGTGCTGTTGTAAATATTTTTCAGGCACCCTATGCAATGGAAATGCTGACAAATGATTCACGAACACAAATGAAACAAACTGGAGGAGGAAAGAAGGCTTGAGGTGACTGGATGTAAAAAATGGTTTCCAGGTTAGCTGTGGTTAAAAAGTAATACCAATTTTATTTCCAGCATTTTCGACAAAGAAGGAGCAAGTTTTCTCCCTCTGTCTGTGGTTGCCATGGCAACTCGCTCACAAGACACGTTTTGCTTTCCTTTTTCAAATCCAGTAAAGCCCTCTATTTTTTTTTCCTCATCTGCAGAACATTTGTTGCTTTTCAAGTACAGTAAACATTTTTTTTAAGTTCACTTGTATTTAACGTAAGAACAGTAAATGTGCGTTTTATTCATAAAACCGCAGCTTCTGTACTTGTGAATTTTTACTGTAATTTACTGAGAGAGCTGTTTTTGAAGGGGTACTTGGTGTAAAAAAATAAAATAAATAAAAATAAATTAATTAATTAATTAATAAATTAATTTAAAACAAAAAAAAAATGTATATATATATATAAATATATATATATATATATATACGTTCTCAAGAGGTCCTGAATGATTCCTCTATACATACACTTTTTTTAAAAAAAACACCACATAATAATTCCTCACCACTTCTTTTTGCTGACCCCAAAGCTCCGTCCGACGGACGGCAATTTAAGAACCACTGCTCTACAGACGACTTGCTCAAAGCCAAAGTGTTATCCGCCTTCCACATTTACTTACGTTATAGAAGGCCTCACTGCGGCCCAGCGGGCCCATTGTGAAAGCCGAGAGTGGAGTCTCTTCTCCCCCCCCCCCCCCTTTTGCGGTGATGTCAGCTCCTCCAAGGACTCCTCCCATCCACCTGACCCTACTTTATAAAGCAAAGTGCTCCCATCTGGGCAGCACACACACACATACACACACACACGGCGCCAACTTGCTCAAGAGTTTCTCTGGCGTGACGTTGGTGGACAAGCCTGCAGGATGTCCGTCGGCCTGGAGTTGCTGGGCATCTCCCTGTGCATCCTGGGATGGATCATCGGCATCGTGGCGTGCGCCCTGCCCATGTGGCGGGTGACGGCGTTCATCGGCAGCAACATCGTGACGGCGCAGATCATCTGGGAGGGCCTGTGGATGACCTGCGTGGTGCAGAGCACGGGCCAGATGCAGTGCAAGGTCTACGACTCCATGCTGGCCCTGTCGCAGGACCTGCAGGCCGCCCGAGCCCTCACCGTCATCTCCATCCTGCTCGCCATCATGGCCGTGTTGATCGCCATCACCGGCGCCAAGTGCACCAACTGCATCGAAGAGGAGGCCTCCAAAGCCAAGGTGATGATCGTCTCCGGGGTGTTCTTCATCGTGTCGGGCGTCATGCAGCTCATTCCCATCTCGTGGTCGGCCAACACCATCATCCGGGACTTCTACAACCCCTTGCTGACTGACGCTCAGCGGCGGGAACTGGGCGCCGCGCTCTACATCGGATGGGCGGCCGCTGCCCTCTTGATCCTGGGCGGCGGACTGCTCTGCTGCTCGTGCCCGCCCAGCGAGACCCGCTACAATAATTCCCGAATGGCGTACTCGGCCTCCAGGTCGGCGGGGGGTCAAGGGTTGGAGAGGAAAGACTACGTGTGAGCGAGGACGCGGACACAAAGACTGGAGGGAGAGGATGGAAAATTCAAACAATCGTCGTTTTTCTGTACATTTCTAACCTGACTGTAAGTCTCACATGCGACTTGCTTAATACTCACTAATGACTGATTAGACAAATGTTTCCCAAACTTGATTGAGCCAAGGCTTCTATTTTTAGAAATATCTCAAAGCACACCACCAAACTTTAGTAGACAAGAGCAGCATTGAGGTGGAATTGAAATAATTTTTTAATTGATTTTTTTACATTAACGATGACTAACTTGGTTAATTGTACCTTCTGCCCTCTCCACTGTAAAAAAAAAAAAAAAAAAAAAAATGTATTTTTTGGGGCCTAAATCGTAAGTTCTGTAGTTCTGTAAACAATTTTCACATTAAGAAAATTTTCAATATTTGGTTGATTTACCCAATTAAAAATGCTGTGGAAGTTTCTTGCCTTGAAATTCTGAGTTCACTCAACATTTTTTTTTTTTTTACAGTATAGTTAAAGAGCATTTAATTTTTGTTTGTCGCTTGAACCAATCATGGTTGAGCCGGCATCAATTTTGAGTCCTCAGTGAATTAAATTCATCTGTTTTTTTTTTGTTTTTTTTTTTATGAATCGACGATTTTGAGTCTTCATTGAACCTGACATCAATTTTGAATACCTACGAACCTCATGTTTACGTTTTCGTAAACGTTGAGGACAATTTCGAGTCTCGAGTGCAGTTTTTCCCAACTTTTATCGATTATCACCACCAAACAAAAATGTACTGCATCCTGAAATAATCAGCATGAAACCAGTTCTGTTGAACGCGAAGCTATTATTCTGCCATCTAGTGGAAGAACATTTCATAGCGCCGTATGTCACGATATGTCACTGGCATAGATTGAGAGATGAATAAAGATACATTATTTGCTGTAAATAAATCATTTCTGCACCATTCTGGGGAAAAAAATCTGTTCTGAAATTGCATTTTTCTTCAATTTTAACATTATTTCCTGCAAATCGCTTCTTAAGCATAAATTGAACGACACTTCAAAAGTTGCCACAATTTTCCCTAATTTCTGATTTCGTATTAATTTTGCTGCGAAGAATATATTTAACAATTAATTGCAGGGACAATTATGTATGTTTGTTAAAGTGACGATACTGTACATTTATGTTTTTTTGTTGTTTTTTTACAGTTAACAACCCAATTCGGTATATTTTTGGCTTTGGGGGACCGTTTTTGTTTTCATAGATAGATGAGCAAAGATACATTCATCGGCACAGACAGAACTTTCGCTGCATCCGTGCTGAATATTTTGATCCAGACGTCATGACGCTGCCTTAAATTTCCCGAATGCATTCCAAGACAACTTGAAATAATCCAGCGGGGGTTATCGACCGGGATGTGTTTAATAAACAGGGCTGTAAAAGCATCATGAATCGAATTTCATGACATGTTCTGTGGATGACGCCGCGTGAACGGATGTCCAGACTACAAACATTGTCGCTTTTCTGTGCTTGTATCTTCTGACAATAAACATAATCATGTTTTAATTAAGGTACAATGATTTATTTTTTTTTCTTGAATTTTGCCATAACATCTGACATTCAATACTGGGTTTTGGGATCGGTTAACAGGCGCTGAAGTTCCCCGCAGAGACCTTTAATTTTATGTGTCGATAAATCATGGGACACCTACTCAAATAAAGCGCTTTCATTGAGGAGAGGAGCGCTCGTTTGTGGAAATGGTAGGAAAAAAAGTGTATTCGCTTAAGTTGAAGGTGAACAACGTAAGACTGCAAAAAGTTCATTTTCAGGGAGAGGATCCTTTGGACTGCTGCGGATAACAAAAGTCTAAAACTGTATATGAATGGAGCAAAAACTTTACATATGCAAAATGCAAAATTGAACACAATTTGGTTTGGGGAGGTGTGGCAACTCTGGTCCTCAAGGGCTACTTTGACTCATTTTTTATTTGTTAAACTCAAAATTGCTTAACGACCTCCTGATGACACGAGCATCAGGTGCAACTGTGGGTTCAGTATCTTGCTCAAGGGTACTTTGTCATGCTCACAAAAGCCGGGATTGAACCCACAACCTTCAGGTTTCCGACGTCCCCGGAGTTAGATGGTAAAAAAAAAAAAAAAAAGAAATAGAAACAGCTTTGAGTGTGATACAACCACAATAATGAACATATTGTTCCGTCCTGTTATGTTCGTTTCTCAGGAAGAACAAAAATATTTCTAGGACAACTCATTCAGGGAATGTTTAACAATTTTAAAGTGCCCAAAAAAAAAAAAAAAGGCATATTTGATTTCCAATACACAGTCGGTGATCTCATGAGGATGTGTCGCTAATAAAGCAGCCCGTGAGCGATCGATGTGTTTGGAGCCAGCGTGTCACACCCAACATGTGGCAGGATTCTAAAATATTGATGGGACGACCGATAGGCAAGCGTGTCGAGTTGCGGCCTTGTATCGGTGTCGCCTTCGACAAAGACTTCGTGTGACGTGGCCTCTGTAATTAAAGCTAAGTTGAATGAGATGAACAATTTGAATTTGGAAAAAGTGTCACCATTGATTTCAATGGGATTTTTGTTTTTATGGAAAATGTGGAATTGCGGGAAAAGTGGAAAGTTTTCAATCGGTTGAGAAGGTTTTTCTAAAAAAGTATCAGAATAATACAAATAATATTGCTGCCGAATAGTAGTTTGAACGGTCCTTTAAAGAGTTTAAAAATGTAACCTTAAGGTAATTACATATATATTATTAAATCTTCAATTGTTAAAATTTCCCTCAATGTATTAAATTGTACCTGGTGAGAATTTGATGCCCTAAGCGAAACAACAGAACGAGCCTCCACGCAAACATGACATAGCGCTTTTAATTTCCTGTCCTTTTGCTTAACATATTTTGTGTTTTTGTGTGTGCGTGTGTGTGTTTGTGTTTGTGATCCACTGACTCGAGTCGGACCCTCAGGCATGTTGAACCAGCGAGGTAATCATTGACTTTCACCGCATAAAAGGCAATTAATTCCCAACAAATTTCAACAATTTCACCCAAGCGTTTTATACGTTGTTTAATTCTAAAAATTAAATAATCCGATGTACAAACAGTGAGTTTATGTGTCTTAGTTCTTTTAGACGAGGCTCTGCTCACATTAGGCTGGCTCTGACCAAAGGAGACTGCTGACAAGTGGTCACATGACCGAAACTGGGGAATGTTGAGGGCAGAGAGGTTGCCTGGCACCTGAAGTTGGAATGAAAAGGAAAGCCCCTCCCCCCAGGCCCCCTGAAAACACACAAGCACACTATGTCTTCTCCCGGACACTCAATAAACGTGCTCAGATACAACAGCAAGACTGCTACTTAATTCTACTGAAGCAATAAATCTTGTTTTACCATAGTAAAGTTTGCTTAGCTTAATGCTAACAAAGAATGCAAAATGCCATAGATGGGCTAATGAATACCAAAGGCGTTGCAATGTGATGGCCTTGAAGCAATGTCGATTTTGAACACAAACATTGGAACGACACACATTGCCAGATGATACTCAGAGGCACGTATTCTTTATCTTCTGGAAAGAACAACTTCGGTACTATGACTGTGGCACATTGATTAGTGAGGATCTCCATTTTTTTATACTGCCCCCACATGGCCAAGACTTCAGAAGGAGCAGCACAATGTCAATAAAAACAAATTCCTATGCAATCTTAAAGACTGCTATTTTTTTTATTTAAATAATACATTACAAAAAAATGAACTGTTTATTTAACTGATTTAGAAAATATATCTAATGATGTGTGATTCTCAATCTACTTTTCTGATATTTATCACAGGTGCTCCACAAGGCTCAATGCTAGGTCCTGTTCCATTCACAGTCTATCAATAATGTCAGATCCTGCTGCGATGCTCATCATGCTCCAAACACTTCTCAGCGTAAAACCTCAAGGCAAATAGGACCAAATACATGATTTTCTTAAAGAGAAGTAGAATTACAAAAAAAAATAGATCCGTCCATTACCAAGCAAACGGGACACAGTCTTAAAAGATTTAAAGAACACAAATATTTGGGCTTCTGGTTACATCAAAATTGATTTTGATACACTCATATGGAAACAAAAATAGAAACCAAAATAATTTTGCCCGGCCATGAAGGAGCTGGTGGAAGCAGCTGTTTCCTGATGGATTATGATGACATTATCTCTAAACATACCTCTGTCTCCACACTAAAACCAACAGACTGTTTTTCACTCGGCACTTAGATACATCACTGTGGAACGCTACACCATCAATGAGTCCACTTTAACAGCAAAAAAAAAATGCATGTCTGAAAAAAACAAACAAATGAGAAGCTCAAGTACAGACAAAGAAGGGAGGACGGAACACAGTGTGATGACTTTGTCGGGTCAGATTGTACCAATGACCTTTATATGTGTGTGTGTGTGTGTGTGTGTGTGTGCGCGTGTCTGGGTGTGTTCTGGTGGAACGTCGGGCCCATTAGCTCAGCGCTGCAGAGGCAGATGTGAGTTAATGCCTGCTGATAAAGCTTTTGGCCAGATGAAAAAAGGCATAAAAATCCCTCCCTTAAATTCCAGCAGCCAGCACAGATAGCAGCCCAGCGCCGTGACGCTCGTGTTGGGACGATAGCTGTATGAAAGACCAGGTTCTTGGTTTAGAAAAAAAAAAAAAGAAAAAGAAAAAGCAAAGGGAACAGAACCTCTGTGACCTTGCAGAGTAGCCGTTGGTGGATGAACAAATGAGTTCACAATGCTGCGATTGAGGCAAAACATTGAAAGATCTTTACTGCCCTCTAGTGGTCACACACACACACACACACACACACACGAAGGATGTTAACCAAATCCCGTGGAGAAAATTAAAAAAAGTATTAGCATTAAATCCAGAAATTCTACTGGAACTAATCGATTCGCAGCACGTGTTGTGTATGAAAATAACAGAGTTCAAATGTCACAAAACGTCACAAACAAAATGAACACAACCAGTACATGTGAATGAAAGTCAGTTTTAATTACCTTTCTATTATGACAGACACTTAAAAAGGTGAAACAAAAGTGGTTAAGGGAAAAAAAGAAGGGTGAAACCTTAAAAAAAACACACGCACACACGTTGAGAACAGACCCCCGATATCATCCATAATTGTGCAAATCAGTGCGACCCACATTTTAATTAATGAGCAAAAAAAAATAATCTAGTGGCACTCAGACGTGACCTTCACAGCTTCTCCTCGCCGTCGCTGAGAGTGTAGAAATATGCCGGGTCCTCCTCGTAGATGATGGCCACGGTCTCGCCAATGTCGCACATGCTGGCGCTGCTCTGGATGTACGCCTGAAGGGAGACGACATTTTGAAAAATAGATACACAGCTGTGCAACACCATCTTGACAAAGACAGAGTGTGAGAGTGACAGAAAGAGAGAGGGTGTGTGTGAGTTGTGTGCCAGTGGGTGATTGTGTGCGCATGTGTTAGACAACGGTTGGTCGTGAGACTTTTGAAGGAGTGTGAGAATGTGTGAGAGGGAATATGTAAGGTGAGAGAAAGTGAGCGAGAGTGAATGTGTAAAACAGATCGTGACAGAGTCAATGCATGATAGTTTGGAAGTGAAAATGTGAGCAATGTGTGAGAGACAATACATGAGAGTGAATGTTTGAGAGACACTGAATCCAAGTGAGTGATGTGATATGATATGATAGCATTGTGTGAGATGTGGCCTGTGAGTGATTGTGTGCGCATGTGCGAGACAGCGTGTGGTTGTGAGATATTTTGAGAGAGACACGTGAAAGAGTGTGAATGTGAGAAAAGCATGAGAAAGTGCTAGTGTATGATAATATGAAAGAGTGAACATGTAAGATGTGAGAGTGTGAAAGAGTGAATGTGTATGACAGATAGTGAGAGAGTGAAAGCTCGAGGCTCGAGAGATAGTGAGTGAGTGAAAAAGTGAGAGATGGTGTGTGAGATTGAATGTGTGAGAGGCATTACGTGAGAATGAATGTTTGAGATAGTGAGTCCAAGTGAGTGATGTGATATGACAGTGTTGTGAGAGTGCATATGAGTGTGATTGTGTGTGTGTGTAAGATTGTCAGTGTGAGAGTGACCATGTGAGAGAGCAAGCTCACCCTCTCCAGGAGCTGCAGTCGTTCTTCAGTCATGAGGTTTTTCTGTCTCAGCTGACTGACGACGTTCTCCAGGGCCAGCAGCTTGTCCAGGTGGCGCCGGTGCTTCTGCTGCAGGACCTTCACCTTTTTCTGCAGCTCGGCCACGAGCGCTTCCAGCTGCTCCATGCTCAGGCGGTGCTTGTGGTAGCTAGCACGCCCATCAAACGAAACCACGCATAAGTCACCGTTCGTAATCCCCCTCTCCCAAGAATTTTACCCACACACTTTCTCTTATCCCTTCAAACACGCACATACACACGCCCACACTCTCTCACTCTTCTCACCAGTGCTCCTCCAGTTGGTGGTCTGCATCGTCGTCATCTTCCTCCTGAGGGTCGTAACCTCCGTCCGCCTCAAGAGGGAGGGCCAACGATGGCGGTGGCGCGTGCTTGGACACAATAGGCAGCGTGGAAACGATGGGCTCAGGGCTCAGAGCGGACGATAGCACCATGTCCGAGGAGACCAGCATGTGGCCAGGGAGGACGTTGGGTATGGACTCCAAGTAGGCCATGACCTGAGTTTGGCACGACCCCTCCGCAGGCATACCTTGGATGCTAAGTCTATGGGCGGGGGTGAGAAAGGCGTCCACCAGCTCTTCTTGGCAATCGCTGGGCAGCAGAAGCACCTCGCCATCGTGGTGCCCGTCCACTGGCTGCATGAAGGGTGTTAATGTAGCTAGCGAAGCTAGATAAGGGAGGTTCGCGGCCGCGTTTGACCCGCCCACCGCAACCCACAGACTGGGGTCCTCTACCAAGATGGCTTCCCTGCGAAGCACTTTGGTTTTCTTCTTCTCCTCATTGTCATCCATCACTTTGCGTTTCTACAAAGAGGCAGAAGGTTGTGTATGGAACGAGAGGAATTAAAAATGTTGCACGTTGTAAATAGAACTATTGGATTGGAAATGTAACAAAGGGATTTATACAGAACTTGTGGACGAGACAAGCAACTATGGAATCATAACATTGGAAATGTGAATCAGAATGTTAGAGATGGAACTGGTCGATTAGAAAAGTTGGTCAGAAAACGTAACAAGGTTGTCGCGTCTGGTCACGCTTTGTTCTCGTGTTACCTCAACTCTCCGGAAGATGGTGGGCACGGCGTCGCTCTCGAGGTAGCGAATCCCCCAGCGTACCTTGAAGCATGATGACGCAAAATGCTCGTGGCAAATGTACTGGTGCCGAGAGGGGGTCCAGTTGCCCCGGCCGATGTTTCTCAGCCATAGCTGTAGCCGTTCGGGATCCCGCAGCGGGAACCTAGGACCAAGTACAAAATACAGATATGGAAAAGGTACTTCAGAAAGGTAACCAAAGAATAAGATTAATGTAAGAAAAGGTTGTGAACTGGTAGATTAGAAATGCAACAAGAATAATATGAAAACAATATATTACAAATGTAGCCTAGCTATTTTTTGGAACAAGTAGATTAGAAACGTAACAATTTAAATGGTAGCCATATAATCTGAAGATTCGAAATGTATGAAAAAAATGAATATGGAACCAGTCGATAAGAAATTAAATGTGGACTAAATGTAACAATTGGTGACGCAGATTACAAATGCAACAAAAATGAGTGCTACTTTGTTAGAGTATTCCCCAACTCCAGAAGTAACACGTCACGTCAAGTATCTCAAGAATAAATAAAAGTGACTTTACCGTGACGCGAAACTCCAATCTCAAAGGTCAAAAAACAGAATGCGTACAAATCCTCAAGTGGGTCTTAAAAATAAAAAACCCTCAGTGGTTTTATTTTGCAATAAATATGTCAAATATACATTGAATGAGAATTTTAAGTTTAAAACACAACAACAACGAAAAAAAGACGCGCGGTCACCCAGACGCCTGTAAACCGCTTCACATCAAACGACGTTTATCCAAAGTGTCTTACTTGTAAAAGCTTTTTCGGTCGCTACCGTTCGTCGAATCATTCTTACAGTTTGGTACCGAACAATATTTGGGCATGTTAGGCCTAATCGGCGTCGTCGACGTCGGGTCAGCTTTATCTTGACAACAAGGTGAAACTCGTGCAGTGTTGTCAACACGGTGCGCATATTGACGCGACCAGATCAGCTGATTGATGACGTCATATACAGGCGACCGACAATTTGGCGCCAGTTGTACACCTCGAAGATTTTTCGTGCTTTGGATTTCATGTATTGTTATTTTTGCCCGCATTGTAATGATAGACTTACGTTTTTTTAATTGAATGACCGTTCTGCATAGTAGTAAGCGGGGTATACTCGACGGGTTGCCAGCCAGTGGCATTTTTTTTTCAAAAGCTCTGATTACGTTAATGAAAAATTGCGAAAACAGACCTTTTAATGTTTGTAAACAATACAAACCAAGGTACCCCCGGTGGCATAGAGTCAATGACTATGATTGACGTGAACTGAAAATGATGTCAAGCCATCGAATCTTGTGGGTGAGGTAAGTAACAGTATGTACAAATGTTCAAAATGACTGCACATCAATACATTTAAGTTTTTTAACGGTTCCCCCAAACACACACGTAAATAAGGACACACGCATTTATAAAATCTCTGGACTGATTTTTTTTAATTATTTTTTTTCTCCAAACATTACATGGAATCATATATATACATACACATGAGTGTATTTATTTACCTAAAAAGTAGAGGGTCATTAGACAATGCGGCTGTGCGTTTTCAAGACAGGGTTACATTTTGGACGTTTTTACTTTCTTGTGTGTTACTGGGGTAATCCACAATTCCGGGTGAAAAGTTGGGTGTTTGGAGAGTGGGGGCAGTGTGTGAGCTGCCAGGGTGAAAAGATGGAGGGGGAGCAGCAGTATCTTCCTCCGGAAGAAGAAGCAGCAGCAGTGCAAATTAAACATTGACCACGTCTGTTCTAGCTAACACGTCAAAAATGGCAAACAGCACCTCGTGTGAACCCAGAGTCAGTCTCTCTTTTCGAGCTGGGATCATAACGTATGGAGATCTCGTATACCTGAAAAGTAATACATGGAAAAAAATGACGTACTGTTAAGAAACACTCTGACGAAAATGCCGCTCTTGAACCATCTTGGATGTGCGCACGTGCTAAACTCTTTGAGAGTCGCTCCTGACTATCATTCCATTACAGATCTTTGGTACGGACCAGATAGGTGATCCATTTAAAATAGGTGAAACAAAAACTTCGGAGACACATCCGGGATTCTGAGTGTTGAATTCATGTACGAGGCAAGCAAACGGTGGAAGTGTTTTCCAGTTTGGAAGTGGTAACCTTGTGGACCAGGCGGCGGGGGGTTTAAGGGATCTCCCTCATAAAGCGAGGGGGCGCGGGATCCCTTAAGCCCAGATGTGAGTTGGGGAGCACTGAAGAGCGTGAAGTGTGACGCTTCCGGTGGGCTCGGCGGACCGACTCCGTCCAAGGTCTACATCATCCCCAGCTGCATTAGCGTGTTGGCGTACGCCATGGGCTTGACATTCGGATGAGGCTGGAAGGCAGAGTGAGGGAGAAGAACGGTGAAGAACGAGCACCATGCTTCGACATTTCAAATGGCGTTTTCACCCCATGGAGTGTAAATCTACATGATACTGACCACGGCAGTGAACTGGTGGAACTCTGGCTTGAGATCGGATCCCCAGAGGTGGATAAAAGCTCCTTTGTTTCCCATCTGGTCACTGTGCAAAGGCAGAAGACGGCAGACTAATGTTAAGGGCCAGCCACGCTCAGTCACCCAGGAAAAAAAAAAAAAAACGTGACGAGGGGTGCTCACCAGTAGTTGGGTGCCGAGAAGACGGTGATGCACTTCCCTGAGTGAGTGACTTCATAACCCTCCGCCTTGACTTCGTGACTCCGGATGATGAAGTCCAGCTTGTTCTGGTCCAGGAAGCGGTCTGTCACGTCAGGCCCGAACTGGCAGCTCACACCTCGCTTGCTGATCGACCGGCCGTTCTGCATCAAACACACACGTGTTCAGTCCTTCATTAAGTCATACGGAAGAGAGGGGCATGTTACAAAAGCCACACGAGGTTCGAGGGCAGCGCTGACCTGAGGCTGGGGGTCCGACCAAAGGAGGTCACACATGGGACCTGCAAGGCACACGAGAAAGCTGTGTGTTAATGAACAACTCACAAAGACACACAAGTCAGTGCACAAACACATGCGAGCATACACACACACACATCACTACACGTGTCATCACATACTCATGCCATATACACACGCACACTGCACCTGAGTCTGGAGGCTGTCTGTTCCTCTCGATCTTCCTGAGGTCCTCCAACGTGACGCCGTCTTCACTGAACAGGCCGCCATGCATCACCTGAGTCACAACAAAGTCACATCCTGGTTGTTCACTACTTAACTCATTCACTACCAGCCAAGAAAAAAAATGGATCTTTGACGTCTTAAACCGTCAATGACAGTAAATGAGGTCAAACACTGAATTGTGTGACTAAAGAAGGTGAATCCTGACAGAAACCACAACAGAAGACAGTCCACTCATTCCAGTCTTGTACTGCAGATAAAACCGTCAATTATGCCCCTTCCGTGATTGGTGTGGTGCATTTGAGTTGACCAGAAGGCACAGAAAGTGAAGATTCAGATAGCTACGTTTGCCAAGTTGTCGCATTAAAAGAAAAAAGGCATTATCGTGGGGCGAACTCTGTAAATGTCCGTTTCCACATCGTGGCTGCTTACCAGTATTTTGCTG
Organism: Idiotropiscis lumnitzeri; assembly: GCF_059441095.1. NCBI lineage: Eukaryota > Metazoa > Chordata > Actinopteri > Syngnathiformes > Syngnathidae > Idiotropiscis > Idiotropiscis lumnitzeri. The sequence goes on along the minus strand of NC_142397.1, from coordinate 3,883,076 downwards.
TTGATGCACTGCGCGAGCGGCAGCCACTGGAAGACCTCGCTGAACAGCTGGAACATCTGCGCCGTGTACTTGGCCTTCACCTCGCCCTCAAAGCCGTACATCTGGTTCATGTTGTCCGTCTCGTGGTTACCTGCGGGTCGGCCGTCTTAGGTTATCGCTGCGCCCGGCAGAAAGCCGAATGGGCCGACACGTGCTTCTGCCTTAACGCTCACCTCGAAGCAGGTAAAAGTTGTCGGGGAGGAGCAGCTTGAAGCCAAACAGGGTGAGGATAACCTCGACGGAGAAAGAGCCGCGGTCCACAAAGTCACCATTGAACAGCTGTGGTCAGCCCAGTTAAGAACATTTTTGCAAATAGAAATACAAGTAAATACAGTGGTTGCGTTGATAAGAGGGTTGTAAAATTGTGATTGATGCTAACTCTTAGCATGTCAATGGCATTTTCCATCCATGTTAGCATTAAGCTAGCGGGCCGTTCGAAAGCTCAACACTTTTAACTCCATAACCCAATCGTGTTTGATGTTCTCCTTGAGAGGAAAGGTCAACTGGGAGCGGCATACGAACGTGTGTAGAATCAGAACGCGACCACCTCCGCCTCAACTTTGTTGCGCTCGTATGAAACATAACCCGACGGAAGGATTAGCAACATTCCGAGACAAACAGGATACGTAGGGATTGCTCTCCGATGGCAGGCCGTTCAACTCGAAAATGTTGAGGAGATCGTAGTACTGTCCGTGCGTGTCGCCGCAAATGGTCATTTTTTCTGCCTGAAACACATCACATTTTGATCGTGGGGGACATGTACACAAACGGGTATTTACAATCACACCAGTGGACATTTTAGAGCCTTCAAATATCATCAGATTTTCACAATGGGGAAATATGACACCACCAGAAAAGCTTGTGATCCAAAAAAAAAAAAAAGACTCCTCACCTCTTGTATTGTGACTTCAACGAGACTTGGGAGTTTGGATAAAAGCTCTTTCACTTGGACTAAAATCTGCAAAAGAGAAAAGTTTACGCCACGTCTGCTCATCTGTCTCGGCGCTTTTCAATGAAAGCGACGCCTTACCTGATACGCGCACTTTCTGTGCAGTTTTTTCTGCTCTTTGAACCAGTCCATCATTTCCTTCATGAACTTCAGCGTGACTTTGCCCTCTTCCAGTTTGGGGCCCGTGTAGTCGTCCTCGATGGCTGCGACACGAGAGCGCCGTTATTTCAGAGCGAGGATGTCGCAAACGCTTCAGAATCTGCACATTTGCCATACGCATCTACGCCGAGATATCAGTTAATGCTTATATGAATTCCAGGCAGAACATTTGACTGTTTTACATTACTTTGTCCTTTAGTAGTTGCTTAATTTTTCAGAGAGAAAAGTTTGCAAAAATCTGCAGATTTATTTTTTTGGGAAGGGGAAAGAAAGTTAACGGTCATATGTTGTGTTGAAGGAGAAGAAAAATAAAATAAAACAATTTAGATTTTTGCAGATTTGAATAGAGCCAATAATCCAGTTGGGCCCTATTATAAAAAAATATATTTTCACATACTGTTGGAGTTACATTAAATGAAATGATAAAAATAATGTCTGGCAGCAAATGCCCCCCCACCCCACTTACTCATGCTTTCAATGTCCAGCGAGTCGACGACTGACTTTTTGATCTCGTCGCTGGCGATGGCTCGCTCGAAGGCCTTCTGCTTGACGATTTTATTACATTCCTGGTACTTCATTTTCGCGTCCTTGTCGTTCGGTCGAACGCGCACTACCTGTCATCAAACAACATACATTCAAAAGAAGCTCGTTTGATTTTAGTCTTCCTGGAAAATAGGAGAGGCCCTGGTGCAAAACAGTGAGTGAGTAACAACCCCTAAAATTTGAATCACCAAACAAAACTGCATTATGACTGTAAATGTGAATGACTTTATTTTAGTCAGACTTCATTGGAAAAACAATTTCGTGAAAGCGATTGCAAAGGGCTTCAAGCCAATTACTCTTAATATGCCAACACAAGACATGACACCGACATTCGCACGCTCGATACTTTGGCATCACAACGGGATTAGCGGATAATCCCCTCTTTCTAAATGTGCAGATTAGCTGCGCGTAGACCTCGTGAGGCCTTTCAGGTTCCTCTTGTGCAGCCCGCCTTACCGTCTCGTAGTCCTTGAGCGCAGCCTTGAATTTGCCCAGTGCCATGTTGGAGGTGGCCCGTCGGTAATAGCCTTTGATGTAATTCTTGTCAATATCCAGGGCTTTGGTCGCATCCGCCAAGGCGTAGCCGTAGCACTCGGTGCGCAGGTACGCCAGGCTGCGGTTGCTGTAGTAGATTGCATTGGATGGATTGAGCTCCAAGGCCTCCGAGTAGTACTTGATTGCATTTTCATAGTCTTTATCTGTCAAACACACAGACGTAGTATAACAGGATGTGCAATTGTGTTGTAATTGTAGAAGCAAAGGATACTTTAACACAAACACTGAAGCAACACAAGAAAACTAACATTTGCACCACAGTATATTTAATCCATTCATAATTCTATAAATAAGTGATACACTATTGCAGTGATTCCCAACCACTATGCTGTGTGACATCATCAGATGTGTCACGGCAGTTATTAATTATTTAGTTATAATGACTAATGATGTATCTTTGTTCATCTATCCATGCCAGCAAATTTAAGTGGCAACCAGAACAATTAAATCCCTTCTACTAGATGGCAGAAGGTACATTTAACCTGAGCAGCCACCCATTGCCGTTAATGAAACGGAATAATAGCTTTGTGTTCAATTGAACAAGCCCAGGTTTCTCACAGAGTAAATACGTTGAAACACGTCCATCATATGAAGATGTATTATATTATATAAGGGTATACTGTGAGTTGTTTTGGCGCCACTTTGTTGACTCTGTGTCTAAGAAGTCTGTTGATGTGAGTTGAGGAGTTTCCAAGTACCGTAACAAAACTTGAGGTCTGATCAAAGACAAAATGTCACCTAGATGGTTTATGCAATAGCTCGCCCTGGGACTGCTGCTACCTTGGAGGTCTGCAAAATTTTTGTTTTAAATTTTGTTGATGGGGAGGGACCAAAACAAACAAACCAATTACTAGTCTGTATCATTGCTCTGGGTCAATTAACAGCTCTGATATAATTAGCTGATCAGCATAGTTACTCAAATATTTACAGTAAGAAATCAATAGCAATTAAAAATATACCAATGATTGCTAAAATCTGTCAATTTTTTCTTCCAGTTTGCAAAGATTGCCATGGCAAAGGTCACAGGCTCAATCCTGCAAAGTAAACATTTTTTTGTGTTTTTTCAGAGACCATAAAGCACATTATCTTTAATTTAATATAATTAAATTTTTCGGAGAATAAAGGGATGTATTCTAGAATAAAATGAGGGATATTACTCTATTATGCACTGGTTAAAATGCGACTTTATTCCCTTGTTACACGTGTACCTTAATATTACGACTATCTTAAAAAAGGCAACTTTAATCGCATAAGATCACGACTTTTTAAACCCCACTTCGAAAATAGGTAAATATTCAACTCCTATTGTATTGAGGGAGCATGGTACACATGTGTATTGGCGTACGGTAAAGAAAACATTTAAGTGTGGCCAGCCCAGTAATATAGATTTCATTGGCGACGAGAGACGCCGCTGATCACATGAGAGTTCCGCTGATTAACGGAATATTCTAGCAACTTCTGCGCACGCCAAGTAACGTCGATTGTGCTAAAAATCTTGCCAAAAAATCGGCCATGTGGATGAACTACCGATTCCGGTCCAAAGTGACAGTGAAATGAATTTGACTTGCACGGGACAATGACTCAAGCGGTTTAAGACGCCGTTAGCAGGAGCTAGCCGAGTGGGCTAACCGCTTTCAAGAGTCCAATGAATGGGCTTCACGCGTTAGCATTTCTCGCTAGCATAGCTTCACATTGACGTGAAGCTGTGATCGGGGACGTTTAAAGGGCAACATTTAGCCCCCCGACGGGAACAGTGGAGACGCTCTCGTCTGCGTTCGGTCGCCGACTTGACAGCGCTGGCAGCTTACCTTTAAAGTATTTATTCGCCTTCTCCTTGAGTAGCTCGGCATCGCTAACTCCCTCCGCCATCTTCTCCACGCTGCCGTATTCCGACGCGTGCGCCATTGACGGACTGTCGCAAAGGTCGCGAAGTGGCGACAATGATTTTTTTTCTTGCTCCAGCAAAACTAACTTTTTTCCTGAAGTGTGTTTATTTCGATGAAACAAGTCAAAATACAAAAATATAAAGTCTTAACTAAAATCACAAGTGAAATCGATGACTGTGTTCATTAACACTGTCAATACCACCGATGTACGACACGATCCACACAGGTATAGTTTTTTTTAATATTAATATTTTTATTTTCAAACAAATGTACGTTGAATATTTAATAGATTAATAGGAACTGAAAACCGAAGTAGTCATTGTATTTCGCGTTATAAACCAGCAGGGAGCACTATTGACATGGAAACTTTTCATTATTTCACACTGTTGTTGAAATTGCACGCAGAATGAACGTGTCAAGTCAAACCTTTTCTAGACTACAAAACACAAAAGTTAGACTGTATAAAAGGAAACTAATATTGTACTTTGTTTGTTTTCTCCCTGTTTGGTATATTTTAGTTGTGCATTTTGTTACCAACCAGTAGGGAGTACTAAAGACATTCACCAGGAACCCTGGAGCATGTGAAAAGCTAAACTAATAGCAGTACTGTGTTTCACAATCCTATTTGAGCCAAGCCCCATCACCAAACAAAATATATATAAACAATACTGTACTGAAATATTTTTATTCATTAAATCATACTTTTTTTTGGACAGATTAAGTCTTATTGTATAAGAAAACAGTGGTTCGGAATCATTGACTAAATATACCCAGAATTGACCACATTTTAAAATTGTAGTTCTAACCATATCGCTTGCTAAGATTACACTATTAATTTGAAGGAAATGTATGCATTGAAAATTGCTGTGAAATGACATTCAAAATAACAACAACAACAAAACAAGCCTGTGAACGTCAACAAAAAGTACTTCTTCACACATTTTTTAAAATTTGGTCTTCTTCCAGGTGCCTCCAAGCGTGAGGATGTTGCTTGAGAAGTTTCCTGCCATCAGTGCACAGCAGGTGGCCTCTGGTCTCCACAGATGTCGGAGTGAAGGGGACAAACAAAGCGCAGGTGTGCAACCACACATGCACACATACACTCCACAAGGTTAGGGATATTGCGCTTTCGGGTGAAATATCAGGATGGCCCTAAAATGCACTCTAACCTTTACAGGTGAATTTAATTTGGTCCTCTAACCTTTTTAATGTCTGTCCAATTGTTCAATGTTTCAATATTTTTTAACACAAATTGCTGTCCTCTCTTAAGGAAACAGTAAATCGTGCAGAAAGTAATTGGACGTGCAAAGAAGGTTAAATTAAGTTCACCTCTCAGGATTTTAGCGTACTGTAGGTTCATCCTAAAATTTCATCCGGAAGGCAAGTATCCATAATGTTGTGTTCACACATGACATCAGACACACTGTTGCCTTAAAATAAGTCATCTGCGCAACCTAAAGCAGAGAGGCTCGCTTTTCCACGCCACAACTCCACTGGACAGACTAATGAGAGTGGCGCCCGGGAAGAAAAAGGCAACTTTTGATTTAAAAGTTTGTGGTTTTCTTCCTTAATGAGAAGTCTATGTGGAGTTTCATAAATTACTATGACATTGGAGGAGTATGGCCCAGTCGGCTCTCCTTATTCTGACTCATAAAGCACATCCCGGAGTCAAGAGTAAGAGGCCCAGCAGCCAGGTGAGTCACTCCCGGTGACCCCCTGGTGAACACTCACTAACCCCACAGTGTGAGTTCACTAACTTTCCCTTAAGCCAGAAGAGCAATGACTCGTGTCTCCTTCCGAGTCATGTAACCAGAGGTGCAAAAGTACTCTCACTCCGTGCTTTAGTAGAGGTGAAAAACATACAGACTGAAAGGTCCTTACCGGTAGGTATAAATTCAATTACAGCGAAAAGTCGATTTAACGGACTAAATGGGGGCAATGTTCGTCTGTTACAGCAGATTGTGTGTTAAATCGAAGTACATTCTTTCATGGGCGAAATAACAACATATACAGTACAAAATTATTTGTACTTTTTGTAGCCTAAAAATATTTTATCCAAATTTACCTCATTGATTTGTGGGAGGGAGAAGTCTCATTAATGCCTTCAATTTTTTTTATTCTGTTGCAGTCGTTCTTCTTACAGATAAAAACTATAAAAAACAAAAAGAAAAAAAAAACACAACAACCACCAAAAATAGCAAGCTCAAAAGACATGTCCACTACTAACTTGGATTAACGGCATTTCAATTCCTTTCACTCGGAACAATTTATTTGAAACATCAGTAAATTGAGTTTCTTGCTTCTTCGCGGGACAAATTAAGATACCACTTTGTTTGTAACTTCCCACCTCTGCATACAGCGTAACATGTCTCCTGTCTCATTTACTTGTTGCTGGGGGGAAAAAAACTAAGGTGGGACAGGAGCTGACGTGAACACCCCACGCGAGAGTAAACACAGACAGTGAGTGGGAGAGACGGTGTGGGAGGGATTCTGGCAAGCCAGGTTGCGGAGGAGGAAGATTGCTGTCCTCTCGGGCGCTCGATGCTCCAGCGCTGTGCCTCTGGGGGGTCCTGAGGAAGTTAAACAAACATAAAGGGAGCGAGCGTACACAGAGACAGATGAAGGTTGCCGGGAATGTGAGTGACATTCCTGGGCTGCGGGCCAGCGAAGGATGAGGCCTTTTGATTGAGGGCGGTATACATTACATAGGGTTGATGGGGACCTCGTCACTATTTATTATTGTGCAGCACGGAAAACCAAAGCGGAGTTGTCTTTTCTCTCGACTCCCCCGGGGCTGTTTTTCAGAGGCTTCCTCTGCTAAACTGAAAGATAAGATGAGTTTTCCAAAGTTTACATACTTTACGGATCCCAACTTATCTTATCGCTGGTTATGCAATCGTAAATACTTGATCCAACAGCGGTTATCAACACTTGCATGTGTTACCATTCTTGTTTTTGACTTTCTCAGTGAAACATTGAAAATATGTGGTACTTATATAAATCACCGGCACTGAACTTTCACTAGTTCATGACTAACTCACCTTATTAACGGCAGTTTTCAAATTCAGTGTGGCACATTTTTTTTTTCTTGCACTTGTATTGTGTATTATTTCCCATTTTTCTCAGATTTTTTCCCCCCATGGACTGTTACTGTGGACTCACGTACCAATACAGGCTTTCTGCGGGTCCTCATAAAGTCTTAAAAAGCAGTAACTACACCAATCTGAAAATGAGGCCTTAATCGGCATTAAAATGTCATAAATCAATCTTACGAAAGTCTTAGAAATGTTCATGTTCATTTTTTTGACATTGTGGAAGCTATCATCCAATTTTTTAAATTGTTGTTCTCAGGTTGAATTCGGCATTCCAAGCAAACTCCACATTTTGACAGATTGGGGAAATCTTGTCATGTTGCTTATTTGAAGGCGACATTATGGAAAGTTCTGGAAACTTTTTTGCGTCGTATATTCAGCTTGGCTCTTTGAAGTGCCTGATTGCTCATCAAACGTGAAATTTAAGCAAATCTTTCTATATCAGACCTATCCCAGTTGATTTTGGGCGAGAGGTGGGCGACGCCCTCAACTGCTCACTGGACAATCGCAACACAAACAAAAATCAAATTTCTGGTTCCCTTTACCCCACAATGGTTTACAAAGGAGCATTTTGACTTACATTTTTTTTTCTGCACTTTGGAGACTAAAAACACAAGATTGAAAGAATGTCTCAGAGTGGAAATTTTTTAATTTGGGAAAAAAAATGAACTGCATGTTAAAGAAAGTTAAGGAAGTTCATGATTAATATTTTCACAATTTAGGAAGTGTGTCATTTCCTATGTACTGTTCTAGACACACATGTTGACTCAGGAACAGTTCATCAGTATTTTTTCTGGAAATCCCATCTCACCACGATGGCTACCAAATAATAAACTGAATACCGGCTTAACTTTTGTCAGATATTATTGTTGAGTCTTCTTTCCCTCCGATCAAATAAGTCACCAGTGAGCGCTCAACTGCAACAGTATGCAGGGGTCGCACTGCTAATGCAGACCATGTGTTTTGTTTTGTTTTTTCCCTCCAGTGGGTAGGACTTCAGAAACTAAATTTAACGTAAATTAGGAAGAGCGTTTATCGCCTCTTGCGCCACCCTTCCCTGTGCGTGCGCTATTTCCCCCTCAATCTCGCTGGGCTCAGACATTGGGTTCCTGGAGAAGTCTGCATTTTTAGGTCCCTTTTGAGTCATAAATGAATCCATCCAGCCAGCCTCCTGTTGATCAGTAAATCAACATCCTGAGGTGACACATTGCACGCTGAGCCACAGGGGAGGCAGAGCATGGAAATTTCATGTAAGGGGAAAAAGAAATGTGGCACATTACCTGCCCAAGGACTCTGCTATGCTGCCTCTTTTTTTTTTTTTTTACCTTTCCACATTAAAATCAGTTTTTTTTAAAGCCTGTTAAAGAAAGGATCGGTTTATTTCACTCCCAGTCTTTATGAGGGGATGTTGTAAGTAATAAGAGGGATAATTAAAGATGGAGAAGGCTATAAAATAAGATGACCAATTTAAATATACAGTCCTCTGCGACAGGAGGTGCAACAGCAGTCAACAAATATCACGGCTCTTTGGTTCACCTGGGTTGCATTAAAGTAATGTGAGTGCTTTATTAATTCATTTAATTTGAGAAAAAAACAATCAAGATTCTAAAATAGGCAAAATAGTTGTACATGGCGTACCATATGTTATTGTGTGTGTATACACTCATACTGTAGCAGTAAAAAGTTTGAAAACGCCTTCAAATTCAAAATGGTGTCCAAAATCAAAAAGGTCTGCAAAAGCTGCATCTGATCATTTGAATCAGGTGTGTTGCAGAAGGGAGAGATGGGAAACAGGCAGGACAGCGGCCCTCGAGCAACAGGATCAAAGACCCCTGCATTAGGAGGTCAAGAAATTCAAGCGCTTAACTCTTGAAGACCTCACAGATGTGAACGAAAAGTCACTCCGGGTCATAAGCTGATGGGGAAAATAACCAAAATGTGAAAACCCGTTATCTGGGTCAAAAAGGTGCCAACTTTGAGGAATCAAAATTTCAAGACGTTTTGTTATGGCTAATATTTATTTTGTATATCAAATAATTCCATTAATATTTCTTCATAATGTCGGTGACCAGTTATAAAAAACAAAAAAAAACAAACATGGAGATTAGAGAGAGTGAGTGGCTCTGCTGTTAAAATCATAAATATACCACAAACTACAACCCCAAGACGATTTAACGTCATTCCAAACTCATTTTACATAATTATCCTTATTACTAAATGGCTTGCAGATTCCGAACTTTGAAAAACCCAACTAGGCGATTTTGCAACTATGCGGAGGATGACTGTATTCCCTTTCGCACATGTGCCGCCAAACTTCTTTTTACGCTTTTGATGCTACTCGCTAAGACGGCACAGTTACAGATGGAGTTCAACGCCGCCCCACCACCATCCTTTGTGTGTCAATGTTGTTGACCCTCAGCCGAAATCCGGGAAAAAGTCTACAATTATAGGCCGTGTGAAAGGGGTTTATGAGTCACAGCCAGTGTCGCTCTCCTCACAGAGTGGCCTTGTTATAAAGAAAGGTAGAAAATGGAAGATAATTAAAACAAATAAAAAGTAATTGCTCAGGGAAGTGAAAGCGGCTCAGATTCCTCATAAATTAAATTAAGATGGAAAACAATCCTGCTGAATGAGCTCAGCTTCGAGCCTGAGCTTGTGGTTATTAGCATAATCAACCACTTTATATTTCCAACCATTTTTAGTTTACATTTGCTTTTTAGTGCGTCTATGTCATCTCTCAGGATTTTTCTTTTTTCCTTCTTCCTCTTGCCTCCTCCTCTCTTCCTTCCCGGTCACATTCTCACAGGCCTCGTGCCACTCCTCCGCTCTGTCTCGTTCTCATCGCGAGCTTTGTGTGTGCGCACGAGGACGCAACATCTGATGCACGCCCCAAACAGGAAATGCGAAACTGAAGCAAAAACTACGCATGAGGACGGAGCAGAGTATATTTAAGAAAAAGCTTTTTTTTTTCGAGGGGAATTGAGGGAAGGAGGTATGAGCCTTCCATCCAGTAGTTGAATTCATACCCGTTTTAAAAAATGCTGGGTTGTTGTCCTAATTTGAAGCAAATTGGGTGACTTTTACCCAAGGTTGGGTTAATTATTTTCACCTCGCAGATCGAGTTGAAGTTTGGATCAAATCCTGAACGCAATTATCTGAGCCGCTTCTCCTCACGAAGGTCGCGGGCGTGCTGGAGCCAATCCCAGCCGTCAGTAGGCCGGGTACACCCTGGACTGGTTGCCAACCAATCGCAGGGCACATGTAGACAAACAACCATTCACACTCGAGTCACACCTAGGGACAATGTGGAGTATCCAATCAAGCTACCATGCATGTTTTTGGAATGTGGGAGGAAAGCGGAGTACCCGGAGAAAACCCACACAGGCACAGGGGAGAACATGCAAACTCCACTCAGAGAGGCCGGAGCCGGAATCGAATCCACGACCTCTGCACTGTGAGGCCATCGTGCTAACCAGTCAGTTGGCCACCGTGCCGCCGGCATTCATACAACAGAGTTTTAGTTTAGTTTTGTGTTTAACGACACAGGCACGGATTTCACAATGAGTCAGCAAATTAATGAGAATATTGAGATGAAATCATCAAACGTCACAAGACCAAACCCGGAAAACACGTGAGCTGTGACGTTCGCAATCCAGCCTCAGGCTAATTTCAATTTCCACAGATGACATTAGATTTCCTACGTTCATTTTTGTACTTTTAGACTTTTACTTAAGTAGGCTTACAGGAGTCGAAATTGTACATCTTATTTTGTACTGCATAAGTACGACATGTGACTACTTTTTCCACCTTTACTATTCTCCATGTTAAAAGCCAGTGTGTCAGCAACAAATCAGTTCTAGCCGTTGCTTTAATGAGGACTCGTAAACACTGTGACCCAAAAGCACCAAAAGCTTCACTGATGATCATTGTGACACATTTCAGAGTTTCTTGCATCCGTCCCCACGGAGCCGTGCTTTTTGCGAGGGGTTGTTGAAACAGCTCACTTGGAGTCAGACAGACAGGGCGGTTTGTGTGTTTGCTTGCCATCACGCTGCATAGTCGTACCAAAGTGCCAGACGGCGACCAGTTAGCAGCGAGAATCCCTCGGGATTACCGTTCAAAGCGACAGTGGCGCGCCGACGGGGCCTCCGCGAGGCTTTCATCTGCCCGTGCGGTCAGCGTTTTCGCACCGGGGGCAACGACGTGTTGTTGCAGCGCGTTTGTTTTACTCCCACTGGGCTTGAGCGCTGCGCAAAAGCTTTCCCACAGAGCGGACCCACGTGATCATGAGTGACTATATGACACGACTATACCGTATTTTATTCATATTTTATATGTGACTATAAGGGACACTTTCTTTCATAGTTAGGCTGGTCCTGCGACTAAAGGCCGCAACGCACCAATCTGCCGTCGGAAAGTCAGTACACGGCGTCTGTGTGGTGTCGCGAGCAACGTCGTAAAGTCAGAGCCGTTTTGTGTTAATTGGACCGAACCTATTTAAGATAGGTAGGAGTAATTGGTTTAGTTTTTTCGCTTTAATGGAGCATTGGCTTATTTTTCCTTTACTCCCGTGCTTCTCAATTATTTTCTGTTACGACCCCGCTAGCAAGAATAAAACAATTCGCGACTCCACCCCACCACCCACTCTCCGCCACATGTATGAATAATAGCATTTTCATTAAACAAACCTACACCGTAGAGTTAACTTTTTCACTGCCATTGACGGATATGTACGTCAGAAAATGCATTTTTTTAACCTGGGATGGCAGTGAATGAGTTCATACTCGCTGCGCACAATGGGCAATGAGAGCTCCACTGCCAACTACTGGAGTGGAGGTGCAATTACACGTCATTGTTGTACTGCGGAAAAAAAGCATGTTCCCCCGGGTCACACGCGGCCCCCTCAGCATCGCACCGCGCCGGGCAGGACCCGCCCCTCTATTTGAGAAGCTCTGATTTACTTTCATCAAAACAAGTGCAGAATAGCAAAGTTTGCCATTTAACTGTAATACGGTACACTGATTGCATTTCAAGTTGCTGTTAAGTGAAGCTAAATACTGCGTTTTACCAGAAGAGATGCGAGCCACCAGCTAGCTCGCAAGCTACTCTCGGCCAACGAGCCGACAGCAGGCTCATCTGCGGTGTTGTGTTGGCGTGTCGATCCACATAATAGAGACTGTTTATTAAACACGGTGGCACTTGGTTTTTAAATCTGTTTTGTGAACTAGATCTGAACTACACACAAAGAAAATGCGGTATATTTTTAAAAATAGCCATTTGTATGCCATGTGTATACCAGCTGTGAGGCTCAAATGCAGCTTCTGAAAATATCCAGTTTCACACTGACAAAACCATCCAGGATGTTGCGGTGGGGCGTGTTTCCTCTTCCTGTTGCTGTTACTGTCGGACTTTCCTGTCAGTTAGTATTAACTACTAATAGAGCGTTGGGCGCCTCCCCGACGCTCCTTCAAGATTTTTTTCTCTTAATCTCCAGTTAGTTTGAGTCCTCCCAGTGAAGTATTAGATCACATCCTGTACACTTGGGTGGCCAGCGTGAGAGAGCAGGTAAATGAGAAGAACACGTGTTCATCAGATGCAACGTGATTGTCTTCTCGGTCATCTGAAATGCGTCTCATCAAGGAGGGAAAGATGAGCTGTTTGTTGTTTGTTGTCTGTGTGGTTGCCTAAGACCAATGTGACATTCAATGAAGTTCCTTCCATGTACTGTCTACGAAGACCCCAAGACAAGTGGTGGGCAAAGTATGGGCCGCGTGCCACATAGGACCCGATACATTCTTTAATCCGAACCATGCGTTTCAATTTTCAAGAGTCCTCCGACATTTGTTGCTTCAATTTAGCAGTCATTTAGAAGTTCCCTCAAAGTTGATTACCATATTTTTCGGACTATAAGCCGCTACTCTTTTTGAGATTTTGAACCATGCTAGCTAACACAATGATGCAGCCTTTCGGTGGATTTTTCTTTCACCAGGAGGGGCGCGCTATAGTTCAGAAAATAAGTTAATTAAATCTAATTTTTTTGTTCTCTTGGGTCTGTTTTGTTTTAATGAGCAAAGTTGTTGCCGTGTTAAAAGGCACTGTTTTAACAATCTCTTTATATACCTTTATGAGCATTCACAGTACAAAATCGTTCCGTAGATGCAGTAGACAAAAATAATTTTTTTCAACATCGAAAACTGCGGCTTATAGCCTGGTGCGGCTTGTGTATCGTTTTCAAGTCTTTCATGTCCCTCATGAAGACGCTGCAGGAGATGATGTGGATGAGATTTCATCAGAAAGCACTGCTGACTGTGTAAACTGAACTGTGGCCACTCCCCCTCATTTATTTAGACAACAGCGCCAAAGTGCTGCCCGGCTGCGTTACCGAGATGGCTGCCAAATGGTGGGGTTGCACTTGTACTAAATGCCAAACATCATCATCTTGAATTAACTTGACCACATCGTTAGAGAGATTAGCGTTGACGTTTGATTTAAAGCGGGGATGGGCGATGGTTTGGTCTCTAGGGCCGCATTTGGCTTTTAAAACCCACAGACTAGCCAGACCATTCATAGATGAGGGGGGATGAAAATGAGCTCAATGTACAGTGCCTAACACATTTATTAGACCGCCACCCAATGTAAAGTTTATAATCCATCTGCCCTAAATTAACAACTCTAGTAATTACCCAAATAATTTTTACGTTTCATAATCCCGTCCAAAAGTTTGTAGAAGCTTTTTAATCAAGACATTTTATCACTATATAACGACTACACCGTGTTCCGAGTACGGCTATAGATCCCGGTGCCCAGCCAATTGCCCAAAAAGTCATTTGGGATTGGCCAGCTCAACGGTGAGGACGCAATGAGGACAAGCGTTATAGAAAATGGACAGATGGAAGCGTTGCCTTCATCATTTAACAAAAAAAAATAAATATATATATATATATATATATATGTATATCGGTGTCAAGATATGATTGTAATCATTGACAAAAAGTCAGGCGTATAATATATTATTTCGTGTTCCTTTACTTTTCTCACCACCATCGTGTACCTACAAAGTGAGTGTCGTTATCGAGACTTTATGGAATGGTGCAAAGAGGAAACACAGACTAAACACTTCATTTTCCCTCGTGGCGTCCCGATCACAGGAAGTGGGCGTGGATGGATGACTCAGCGTACTTTGACCTCCATCGCCCACGACAACACCCTGACACCCCCGCCCTCTCTAATTAGACAACTTTTTTGGCTTTTTCTGAGCCTCTCGATGCGCGTCCTCGAAGGACAGCGTGTCCTGGGATTTTGGCGGTGATGACTCATGGTGACGTCCTCCTCCGCCCTGCCTTCTCGGGCACTTTTTCTGGCAGGGTCGAGGACGGGTTGGATGTACCCCGAAATGGCAGAGAAGTTTAAGACCTAGCAAACTATTTTAAGGAGGATTAACAAATGGCATCACAATCGGTCCGGCACACCACGCAATATTTTCTGAATTTTCATGAATTCACCAATTTTTTTTTTTTTCCCAGTGGATTTTACCGTCAGCTACTGCTGGTGTTTTTTGCTGGTTAATCGGAAAGTCGTATTGGTATCAAGGAAGTATGTTGATGTGATACAGGTTGAGTCTTTTAGAATCTTTGTCTATCCACACATAAAATTGAAAAAAAAGGAAGAGAAATAATCTCAGATAAATGATGTACAACATTTACCTGCCACTCTCTGAAGATTTGTTCCATATTTGTGCTCCTTGAAGTCTTCAGGGCACTTTTCCCTGTGTCTTGTTTTGCCTGTTGCCCCGGTTACCAGAAGGGACGCTGCAAAATTTAGACTCATGTCCATACATCATCATCAATCACAGTGAGGCTCATCCTAGGACAGCTGCTCATCCTTTCAGTCAGATCCCAGTTTCGGCCTTCTGAGAGTGGAGAGGGGGCCGCGGTGGGCCGTAATGAAAAGATGGAAGAAACTGAGGGGCGGGTGAGCGGGAATTTGAGGATCCAGATGTAATTGGTACCTTCCCTTTTTTAGCAAACATTACTCTCGAAGCCTGAGTGAGTCAGAGCAGTTTGTTTTATAAGCACTCAGGCATACTTTCCCTTTGTACATTTCTCTTTGAAGAGTTTCTCCTCTGTGTTATACACCCATGGTGTTCTCCGGCAATGATGATGAAGACGAAGAAAATCCTCGGACAGGAACATTAAACCCGTATGCCGAGTGTCTCAAAAGCACATCCGTGTGTGGTCTTTGAGTTCTGTCTCACCCTCATTGGCGTTCTCTGCCCCCATTGGCCGTCGTGTTTTGCCATGGTGATAACTCACAATGATCTTGAATGCGTGTCTTCAAAGAGCTGCCGAGCGAGAGAAAACTCAAAGAATAGAAATGCCACGAGGCTGTCAAAAAGACTCTGATAAGGATCTGGAGGTAAACTGCAGGTGTGAGCAGCGTGAAGCAAGATGGTGGGGGTCAGGGGGGGGTGAGAGGTCAACAAGACAGGTGGATGAGAGACAACCCCTACTTCTTTTGTGCGTCAGCCACATCAAGGACAGTTGAGACAATAAACAAAAGCTAAAAAAAAATACACGACGCATGGCCAATCTCATGTGATCCGGCAATTCTCTGTCAATCTTCTCCTGAAAATCTGGATATGTTGCTTAGAGTTATCTGCCACAAGATGGACAACACTTTGTTGCGCTTCCTCTTTTGGCCAAGCAGTACAGTCAACTGAAATTGAAACATGCTCAAAGCATTCCGGCCAACATGTTTGATGGCGCAGTTTTTTTTTTTTTTTTACACACACTGGCCACCTGCAGCATCAATCACCTCGGGTGGCATGACATCAAAGTATCTTTCTAAGGTCGCACGCAAGCAGGAGTTACTCCGCACTGCATAATGAATGACTTGTCGCTGTCTCGCAAATGTTTGACCTGTTTGTGAGTCAGAAGGCCAAGAATAGCATCCTCGGGGGCCTGCACTCTATCAAATCGAACCACATGTTGCGTGATTAGCTTTGCGTGCTCAACAGGTAAAAATGTGCTGGGCCGCGTTCCATTTTAGTTACAGCTGATGAGTGAGCAAGAAGTACAGCACACCAATGTTCTTCAAGGCGCCATTTACATCCCCCGTTTAATTATGTTTTTGAAGTCCACTTTTTGCATTTCGTAGTGGAGAATTATATGGTACACGTTGATTCTGGAAAACTCTTTTTCCTATTTCCGTTATTTCCTTAGGGGGGGAAAGAAAACTGCCCCCCAGTGCACTGGCTCATGACCTAAAGTTTTATCGTGCGCCTTCACCGTGGATGAGGTGCAGCTCCACGAACTCATTCATCATGTAGAGTCATAAGTGGTGACACAACACCTGCTTGACTCTGATTATGTGGAAACACTCAAGATTTAAGCGTCCCCCCCCCACTGTTCTCCACATGCTCAGGGTGGCGTCAGCAATTTTTCAGGGACCCCCCCCCCCCTGACCCCCCTCATCAAAAGCCAGGAAGCAGCTGCTGAGAAACGAGCGATGCCTTCGAGGATGAGCCCACTTGACTCCCCTCTGGGAGCGTTCCATTTACATTGTGACAGATTTATGAGCATACCTCCTCACATTGCCATGCTTAGTCATCGCAGGGAGAGCTGCAACATAATTTTGATGTTGTGCCCCCCCCCTAAACCCAGCCTCCCCCAAAACTGCTCGTTTCGCTTGTTGTGGTTTGTTAATGATGCCCTTTCCTCCTTGTAACATTCCAATTACATCTGCCTTGCCGAAGGCACCATAGAACATCATGTACCTAGGGAGAGCTAACATTTAAAAGCTGGCAACGGTTCTCGTCTTGTTTAGTTTGAATTTGTTTATCACCTTCCAAAGAGCTGGCATGCTCCTGAGGAATTCAGGGTAACACGACCAGCTTTTGGAACAAGATGGCGCACATCGTCATCACCTAGTTAGTTGCGTGAAATTACGTAAATCCAAGGGGGGGGGGGTTCATGTCAGCGGGTTCAGTGTTTTTACCCGTGCTTCATTTTCCATGTAGTCACGGCCTCTAAAGTCTGTGCTGTACCAACGGGTCTGGACCTGCGCTCGTCATTCCCAATCCAGCCTCATGGACTGCCAGTAATCCTCGGCGTTCTGAGGCAGAAAGGTGGGGCCCCATTACGAATGAGGTGCACACAGATAAAAATGTTGCCGTGGCATGCGTCCAAAGACTTGGTGCCAAGAATGGCGTTGTGCATCCAGGAATGTTAGCGTTAGCTGGGTTGTTTGCAGTGGTGGTCGGTCAGGGCCAGCAAGGACTTCCCTGTTGTCCTAAAAACTATCGGAAGGGCTGACCTACATTTACAACCTACGTTCTCTGATTTAGTAATCATATACTCTGCTGGGTATGATATATCGAATTAGTATGAAGACTTTAATTAAATTTTGTTTTTGTCATGTTGTACTGCTCCAAATACTTCCTGTGGCACAGTTTTGTGCCGTTACAGTATGTTCAATTGTTCTATAGTATTGATCGTTTTGGTATTTGCAACGCAATAGTGGTGGTCAAGTCCCTCCTGAAGTCCCAAAGACCAAAAAAAAATAAAAAATCTCGGCTAACACATAAACAAGTACACATGTAACATCAGTGTTTATTTCTTTTTTCATATACTTACAAAATCCAAACATGAAGTGCATTATGACAAATATTTTTGCTTCATTTCTAAAACACATGACTCTGCAGGAAGCGAATACAGTAAACCAATTCTCCTATTTGATTTTTAAAAAAAATATGGAACCGATCCTCAGCTTGCAGAATCTTACGTATTTATGTTTTTGTGCTCTTTTTGTCGCGTTCCAAAAATGTTACTAGATGGCGCTAAAGCCCTGACAAATGGGAAAATAGTCAATCGTGTCAAAGGAAATAAGTTGCAACTGCTCTCTGACCTTTTTATGCCAAGGAGGAGCTAAGTTTCACCGGTATTGTTAGCAAAAAAAAAAACATTCGATGTTCTTCAACGTTTATTTTTGTTCTGCAAGCTAACGAACGAGGGAGGTCTTATTATTGCTTGACAAGCTGCCAAACAAGAGCATTTTCAGTGCATTAAAAACATCCTCTGTAAGCCGTTTATTTTTAATGAAATGATGTTAGAGTGTTTTGGGATGAAAGGTTGTGACGTATTTACAGTTTAAACTATTGTTATGCACAACTATAAACATTTTTGTGGCCGCATCACTCTGTGATTTTCACAATTGGCGGGTGATTGGGACGAAGCCATGCTGTGAAGCGGGGGTTTACTCTTGTGCAAAAAGGAAAAAAAAAGTCTCCAGATAAAGACACCAGAAATGGAAAGTGACAATGTTGGGGAAATACATAAGTCTTATTTTTTTACAGCGTGAAAAATATGCTTCATTTGGATAAGCTGACATTCATTCATGAGAACAATCCAAAGAATGACAAAAAAAAACACGTTATCACTTGAGATGGGTTGAAAAAGCAAAGTAAAACTCTCAGTCGGAGGGAGTTTCCGCGGAGCCAAGCATCCCTCTCCCTCTCGCGCTCGCCTGCTGTCCTTTGTAAACACACCTGCTGCAATGTCCCCTGGGAAAAGCCCAATAACAACAGCAGCTGTTTTCCAAGCCTTCAGCTACATGACCTCCATCGTTCAATCGACATCACTTCGGTCCTGATGTGACAATTGCAAGTGTCTGTCCATCCCAAAATAAATTAATCCTTTTCAAAAGTAATAGAAACATTATTTACACTATTATTGATGACATCAATGGATTTTGAATCACAGTTTGATTCCAACATGGCGATGCGTGACTTCCCAGAGTTCCTGCACGGATCTCCTTTTCACCATCACTGTTCCTAAGTGGGATTCTTCATCACTTCAATCAAGTCTTGTCATCTTTTAGCTACACTTGCAGGACTTGACAATCATGTTGGAAAGCTGCTCTACCTAAAATCCAAATACAACTATTAAGTACAGCGCATGGGTGCTCTCTCACATTGCAAGTGTCTCAAGTGTTGCATGGACTGACCTTGTGTTGCCTGCCGACGTAGTAGAGGATTGGAAGGGGCTCCAGCGCCTGCGGGACGCAGCATGGCTGGGCCGACGCTCCGGGGTTATGGTGCTTGTACAGGGCCAGAATCTGAAGGCATGGAAAGTTTATTTATATAGCACCATTCATACACTCCTTTATGGACAAAACTAAATAATGGTTCCAAAACAATGAACTCATTCACTACCAGCCAAGTAAAAAAAAAATAAAAAATTGATTCTTGACGTCTTTAGCCGTCAATGGCAGTAAATGAGCTAAAGTCCTTGTCAAGTGGGTATAAATGTCTTGTAAATTTGACACACAGTGAAGAATGTTCTTAATAGTCCTGACAAGTATGAATAGGGGACGAAAGGGTGATGTACAGTATTTTCCCGGTGTAGGCATAGCTAGCTAGCTAGCTAGCTAGCTGCATGTTGCAATTACGCTGGCCAGCCACTAATGCGGAAACAGGCGTTCAAATTCTTATATAGTGGAGTAGGTGAACTCATGCTGGCACTGGGTGCCGTTTCAAAAAATGAAGATGTCTCTACGCTAACGATTGTTGCGTTCCATGGGAACAGTAGCCGTAAAGGCGCTGTTTTGCCACCAGACATAGAAATGACATCTGAATAATCACTAGCCTTGCCTGGTGACAACAATAACAACAGCAAAAAAAAATAAATAATAATAATTAAAAAAAAATTAAAAACAAACCCCAAAAATATTTTTAATTAAAATAAAAAAAAAAATGACAACAACCCCAGGGGACACACCCGCCAGAGACATGAATAAGGAGAATTTACAACTAAAATTTAGACCTTATGAAGCCTTTTGATTGGTGAAACTTCTTCAAGAACCATGTCCTGTCCACTTGCCTTGATTCACTTTTTTTGTGGATTTCCTTCTACTCATCCAGGACATTTTTTTCCCTAACTAAACTCATACAGTCCCTGAGAACTTGGACGGATCCAATCAGATATGAACAGCACTGCAGAACCCGTACTGTCCTCTTTACAAGGGACTAAATTTAAACAATAGTTTCCATGGTACAAATACACATAAGTTCTCTAAAAGTGTGGTAGCAACATTTTTTTGTGGTCAAAATTGACTTCCAATTCCCGATTGAGGGTCATCATTTCTGATTCTTCATGAACTTTGAGTCACACCGCTTCTGCAGTTGCTCCCTACCTGAGAGTATTTGTTCTCAGCATTCCAGATGTAGGTGCACGAACCCATGCAGTAGTTGGCATGGTAACCGGTCGGTCGATGGATCCACTTCCAACCCAAGTCTTTCCTGAAGTCGATGTAGAGACTCCTTACGCAGCAAGTCTCTGTCTGGCTGCATTGGAAGGTAAAATATGTGCCTTACTTCAAGAATGGTTGGAAAAATCTGATGTATTCTGGATTTTGACTCTACCCGTGTGCATCGTGGAATAATGAGGTCAACTTACGCCGTGCAAGTGTCTCGCGTGTCTGTAGCGCGTCTTTTCCGCGAGCTCAGCTGGCCACTGGCACTTTGCGGGATGGACATGGTCAGGATGAAGGGCGGCTGCTGGGTCATCTGCTTTAACATTCCGATGTCGCTCCGGTCGCTGTCGATCCCGGAGATGGAAAAGCTGAAAGTGGCGTCGGCGCTCCTCTGGCTGCATTCGCAGAAGAGACGAAGTTCGAATCCCTGCTCGTCCTCTGCCAAGAAAGACATTCCAGAAGTTAAAGTTTCAGCGTTCTGTGCTGTCCTACTTTCTAGCCAAGCACGTCCCTCGCCCTAAAACTGGCAAATGGAGTCCCCCACCTCTGGTTCTGACCCGATGGTGCGATGTCTCAAACTGACCTTTGCTTTGAAGCCAGTCCTGTAAGGTCTCGGTTACATCAAACGAGAGCCACTTGTCCTTCCACTGGTTGGTGATAAAGCGTGATCCCAGGTATCGGGCTGTCGGGCCCACTACGCGGTACAGCTCAACCCGCTCCTCGGTGAGTATGGTGGGCTGCTTGATGAGCATCCGCAGCTCGGCGGTGGTCAGCAGGCGATAGTCACCCACACTGCCCCGAATCTCTGAGATGTTGAAGGATAATGAGATGCTTTTGGAGTTCTTGGTGGTCTCCGAGTAGTTTTTTTCTGCGTAATTGAAAAGACAGATAGGGGTTAGCTTTGGGGGAATTCAATTTTCAACACTGCGTTGATGTGACGACCAGTATGGCTTCAGAAACAAGCGTTCAACATCTCCAGTAGTGATGGAATTTGTAGAAAATATCGCAACAGCGCTGTGGGTATTTATTGATTTAAGCAAAGCGTTTGATACTATTGATCACTCATTACCTTGCAAAAATGTGATCAATGTGGCATAAGCGTTGCTGTACGTTATTTAAATAATATGTTTTAATATGTAATAACAAATAATGTTGATCCACACCTGAAAAGAGGAATGTGTGGTGTTCCACAGGGTTCGGTATTGGGCCCTAAATTGTTTATAATTTACTTAAATTATATTTGCGCTGTCTCAAATATATTAAAAGCACATCACATCTGTTTTTATTTCTTCATGTAATTATTATCACAGTTACATCCGTTAGGACGGTATATTTTGGCTATGTACCCTATAGCTAAGATTCATGTGTGACATTCACTGACTGGTAGAAGTGGAGCGTTCAAAAGCACACATGACATAACATAACTGTTTTTCATCCCAATGTCTTTCCCAGCTGCGCACACACATTAGCAAAATTGAATAAGTGCACGCATGCAGAGTGTGACGGCAGCCAAATCAGAATCGATTCCACCTGCGGCAATGTTGAGCGTAAAGAAAGAGGGTTTTGTTTTCCTACTTCTCGTTTTTTTTTTTTTTTTTTAGGTGGGGGCAACCCCACCCCTCCTCGACTCCCTTCAGAGGCCGACATAATACAGAACCATATCATAAATCAGGGGTGTCCAAAATCTGGCCTGTGGGTCATATGCGGTCCACTACATGTTCCTTTTTTATTGGCCCATCAAGTATTTTATGAATAAATAATAAAAATGTATTTGAATATAGCACACTAAATTATTATTATACTAAAATTAAAAAGATAATACATTTTTAATGTATTTTCGCTTTTTTTTTTAATTTGTAAATGTGTTTCGTCAGCCTAATAGTATGACTGCTGTCAGTTATTGTCCATGTAGATTCTCACAGCAATCAGCAAGGGTTGAAATGAGGCAATTGGACATTTGTAATTTAAAAAAAACTTTTTAATTAATTAATAATTCTAATTATTCTATTAGGCTATCGACTTGAATATTACAAGTGCACACATTCATAAATTGCTCATAAAAATTTAGCAAAAGTTTAAGAAATCATTACCCAGAGAATAAACCAAGATTAAAGGAAATTTCAGATGCAGTCCTTTTATTTCCAATTTTAAATATATTTGCCACACTGTTTTTTAAAATTCGGATTAAAAGTCAATCAAAATTTGAAAGTTCCAAGACGCTAAAAATGCGTTAAATTTAATGACAATAAAATTTTGATGTTTTATTGCTTTGCATGTGTTGACCTACAGCATTGTGAATTTTTTTGAGCCTGTTTCCAAAATGGGTAGTCAAGTTAAACCACCCCCCCACCCCTTCTTAACCATTTTTCTGCATGTTGTCTTCAGTGGGAAAAAAAGGACATCCGTAGCATAACTCAAACTTTTTGAAATGATGACACTGAGCAGAAATGAGTGCAGGTGAGCTGGTCATGCACAGCGTGGTTCAAAACGAAGAAGAATGTATGTGGGATTAGTCAAGTAAAGGAGGGGGTGGGGGGGGCAAAGGTGGGTGGGAGGGGGTTCTTGCAGTGGAATGTTTATCGATGCTGCTTGGTCTTGGCCCGCGCCCAAAATCCTCTATTTTGCTTGGGAATGCCAAAGCTATGATTCTCTTCTCTCCTCGTTTCACGCATACTTTCCGGACTTGGATCTCGGCTACACCAGGATTGCAAATCGACCTCTTGTGTAACACTCTTACCAGAATTTGTGCTGGCGCTCTGACATAAAAAGGCTCAACTTGAGTCCAAAAGGCCCAAAAGTAGCTGTGACGGCTTGTGAGGGGAAACCAGATGACAGTTAGGTGAGTGCCGCCCATACCGGAGAAGCGCTACTACAGTGAAAGCGAACAGTAATTGAGTGAAGTCAGATAAATGTGCCAAGGGTTAGAGAAGCGAAACAGGAAGTGAGGTCACTTCCGCTCTGAGGCATATGGACTACAGTGCCAGTCCTCACTTCTACTTTTTAATTAACAAACCAGACCTTTGATTGAACTTCTCCACTGAATGCAACATTTTTTTTTTTCGTTTTGCCTCCATGCACATGCACAACACCAAGCGGTGGGGGACTCAAGTTATATGACGTGGCTCGAGTTAGATTTAAATCGACTGTTTTACGACTAGGGAATTGCTTGGCTAAAGCTTATGAATAACTACGGCATTTATCTTCATCTGTCACTTTAAAATCGACAAAGACAGTTACGTTTAGCCGGTCAAACATTAGCTAGCTGCATCTCAATTTTCGATTTATTTGAGAAGGGAATGAGGTAATACGCAATATGAATAACGTCTTTAGCCGTCAATGGTAGTAAATGAGTTAAAATATATTGTAATTAAAAAAAAAAGAGCAGGTTAATGTAAGGTCTGTAACGCAGAAACTCCACTCCCATAAAAAAATAAACAAAATGTGAAAAGAAATGGACATAAGTGGTTTTCACTGCACCGTCACAATTTGATGAATGTCAAGAGGTAACTAACGAATGCATAGGATTTGTATTTATTATTTTATTAATTAAAAAATAAAAAAATAATGCGAAGTGGGCATTGTGCAAACGTATGTTGCAACGGAGCAAGATTTTATCACTTTTATGTGCTTATCCCAAGTGATGGCTTGACTTGACTGAGGACTTTTTGTTCATTTAAGGTTTTAATTGACTTTTCATGAAAAGTATATACTCGACAAAAATCAACAGGAAACACGAATCTGTCTAAATCTGTGTTAATGAGCACTTCTACTTTGCCAAGATAATCCATCCACCTCACAAGTGTAGTTTATTAATATGCGGATAAAACAGCATGATTATTGCACAGGTGTGCCTTGTACCCTGTCCACACAAACAAGTTTAATTCTACCTATCAAAGGTTTTCCTATCATTTCTACGTTTGTCCACACATTTAGGAGCCAGAATATGATTATTCTTTTAAACCGGGTCCCTGAATGAAAACATTTTAAAAAATCTGCTCTGGCGTTTACGTGTATACACCACACATGTTTCCTGAGATGACGCAGTAGTTCCAGTTCTTGTGTGACTAACACCAACACCGCCAACAACAATGCTGGATCACCGCGTAAGCTGTTCTTAACTTGACGTTGATCTAGCCTTTTGTTCGGAAGCACAAGTTCTACCCCGTCGTCAACCAACACAAATAATTACATCGCACCCGCTTCTTTATTTCCTGTTTGTTGCAAATTCCTGCGGCAGCGTAATAGCGCCACTTGAGGCCTTGCATGTATACTACATTAAACGATTCCTTATTTACGGGAAACTTTGTGAAAATCCAAAACAAATACATGGTCTCAATTTCTGTGTTGACATGGCCTTAGGCTGCCCACAATAAAAATCCACTCACTCTAAAATGTGTAATTCAAAACATCCTGGGATAGAGTTGATCATGTTGTGTAGCACGTAGGCCCACCCCACTCGAATGATTTTGCGACGTTGCTGGATATCAGCAGGAATTACAACACGCTATCCTATATGCCATTCTCTTAGTTGCACATATGTGACTTACTCTCCAAAACAAAAACTGACAAACACATGCACACACACGCATGCAGGTGCTTGGGTGTGGGAGGTTTTGAGCACTGATCCGCAGGTTAGCCGTGGACAGCTGTTGTGACAGGCAAGGAGACAGCTCTGTAATTACCAGTGGGAGGAAATAGATTCCGGCAGGCAGCTCCACCCGCTACCCTATCACCCCCCCCCCCTTACCCTAAACTCCCTGGCCTCACGCATTATAGATTGAAACAACAACCACAGAGATGTGGATGGTCCAAAGAGAATTTTTACCTGCACCAAAGAGGTCATGTTTTCAAAAAGCTGATCTAGTAGAGAGGTTAAGTGACTTTTGACTACATTTCATGATGCAAAGGTCCTCTTTGGGTCATAAAAATAAATTAAGATGAACCTAACCCGAAAACTTTTGACCTTTCTGACGTTGCTCACAATAGCACAAAACGAATGAATTGGCCGACACAAATTACCAACACCCAGTCTAACCTGCCTATGTGCCGATTTACGCAGATCAGTGAGCCCGATTTTTAAATATAGGCAGGCAAGCTTTGTCAAGTTATGTACGTAGTTCCTGTCTAAGTCCTGGCGCGCACATTAAGATAATCGAGCTGCTTCAATCCAGATTTTGCCCCTTCTTGACCAAGGATAACAAATTCCGGGTTATTTTAGGCCTAGTACACACTACTGGGTTTTAGATCACATTTGATCATTCGCAGTTTCTTGGAGGACTAACTTCTAGATCGGTGGTCGAACAGAATCTTTATGTGGGTGGTGTGCCGTGTTGATCTTATCTGAGCGCAGTACAGCACGCAGAGTACAATCATAGATTTCTGGACCCTCATGTGTGTAGTTCGTAACAGGTAACAGTTAAAACGTTTTTTTCATATTAAAAAAAAATATGATGTGAGTAACAAGTCAAGTGGAGTCTCACGAATAACAAGTCAAAGTCAAGTCGGGTGTTTGTTAAGTTTTAGCCAGGCAACTCCTTAGTCCTAAAATTGCCGACTTAAATTCGACTTAACTCGAGTCTCTGTCAAAACACAAAATAAAACGATTACATCCTGAATTTGGCATCCCTGAAGGATGGTGTGCGTGGAAAGTGTTAGTCATCCAGTTAAAAAAAACAGAACAAATTGAAAAACAGCAGAGTTAATGAAAAGAACAGAGAGAGGTGAGCTGATGTCCCACGCCCTCTGCCTCCTCCTGTGTTTTTCTCACAATTGCAAAATATTCCTCCACACGTAGACTCATGCGGCTGGCCGGGGCCCAGCGCGAGCGAGCGAGCATGAAGACCGTTTGTTTTAAAAGGAAGCCGTGCCGAGGCCTGGACTGTTCTCTGGCATTCCACAGAGGTAGGAAACATGCGCTCCCCACGGGCACCGGACCTGAGTCACCCTGGAGATCTCAGCGGCCATCAGCCTGCCTTCCTTCCTGCAGAGCTGGCCCGTCACGCTCGCCAACATGCAAGCATGCTGATAGCCCGCTCAGGAAGCCTGGCGAGGAGGAATAATCCAGAGGTTGAGGGCCAAACTGTGTGCATGACTAAAATGGAGGATGCAGTAGTGGGAAGTAACCAAGTACAAATATTTTGTTGCTGCGCTTAAATTGTTTTGGTTTTTTTAATCCCTACATTTGATAAACGATATCTGTATTTTTTTGCTCCTGACATTGTCAAAATTAAGTGGTTTCTTACCTTAAGCTGAGGAAATTATGACATGAAAACCAAAAAACATAGTTGAGCTCTTGCTGTGTGGTGATTAATCACTTTATTTGCAGCAAATAGTTGCTGACTGTCATTTTTTTGTTTTTGTTTACGAGGCCCACTTTAGTCGCTTTACGGCAGTGCTTCTCAATTATTTTCTGTTACGACCCCCCCGCCCCCTCAGCAAGAAGAAAACAACTTGCGCCCCCCCCCCCCCACCACTCACTCTCCGCCGCAACTATAAATTACATTTTCATTGAAAAACAAACCGACACCGTAGAGTTGTTATTCACTGTGCACGATGGAAGAGGAGAGCGCCACTGCCAACTATTGGAGTGGATGTGCAATTACACTTTATTATTGTACGGCAGAAATAAATCATGTTCCTCAGGTTCACACGCGCCCCCCTCAGCATTGCAACCCCCCTGCACTCTTTTACTTTTACTTGAATCATTTTTTTAAATACACCAATGTGTGAACTCCTACTTGAGTACAGGGTGTGAGTACTTTTGCCACCTCTGAAGTGGAGTTACATGGAAAGTGTCCATAAAAAGCCGTGATGGAGAACAAGTGACAGGATATGCAGGGGAGAACCTGACGCTCGAGTTACAGGAAACCCCCAATCCCTCAGGAGAAAATGAAAGAGGGAATGAAGCCGGGTGAACGAGTGCACGTCATGTCTTCATTTCCCAGTCTGCTCTTTTCCAACCGAGCCCTAGCGAAAAAAAAAAACCTCATTTTTAAAAGCTCCTTTTGTTCTCCTTCTGGATGGAGCCTTTCTTTTGAAGTGGTGGAGAAGGGAGGCCAACGTGGATGCGCAATGACGCATAAAAAACAAATGAAGATGTTTATGGTCAAAGATTGCGAGGCCAGATGCTCGGTGGTGCTAACGTGTAGAGCGTGTGATCTGGGAAGTCATCATGTTGCCTGGAGTTGTTGGGTGGAGATCAGAAGATCATTTATGGGCCAAATTACGTTTGAATCGCGGCCATCTAACATGAGGTGGTGCATCCAAATGTGAATATTCAACCAGATGCTCAATGATGACATGCGGTTGGCACGCTTTCACATTTTTAGTCAACTTTTGAACATCGATAAGACAAATAGTTTTTACCTTGCCAAAGCACGACTGTGGACTAAAAAAAAAAAAAATCCTGATTTTCACGAAACTTTGCCGAGGAGTATGACACGGGACAAAAAAAAAAATTAAACTTTGTTCTGGATTTTATTAAGTGATTCAGATTTCTTTCTCTATTTAACGCCATGGAAGATATCGCAATGGCTTCTTCCTCAGTTGTTTGACAGCTTTCAATTATTTTGTAATGATCATTACCGCCACCTACATGACTGACAGGCCGATCTATTTATGACTAATTCACCAAATTCACATTTTTTATTAGGCAAAAACTACTCACACACACACACACACACTTTTGGAGGAGCTGCATGCTTGCCAAGAGGGAAATAATTTAATTTCGATGCATATCCAGATAAAAATGCTTGATGAGGAATTTATTGAAAGTTGCAGTCTGCTTGCATTGGGGCCAGGTGGTGCAATGATCCACCAGAAGCAGCAAATTAAGCTTGTTCAAGAAAATGTTGATTTATAAAGCTCATTACTGTCACCTAGAGGACTGGAGTGGAACAGTCCAGCACATGATGAATTTGCACACCTGTAAATTGGAATATGTTGGAAAGTAAAGTTTATATTTAGCTGAAGTTTGAAGTCTCACGTGCAAATCACAAGTTAAAATAAAACAAATATAAAGCTAGCAAGTACTAACTAAAATGATAGCAAGTCAATTCATGTCATAACTTGGATTCAGCAAGTTGTAAGTATTAAGTAATAAGTCATACAATTTTGCTGTCACGTCTTAAATTCACAAATTAACCACTTGGCACGTACAAGCCGTATTCGCAATAGTTAGTGGGACTAACACACTCACAATAATGTGGTTTTTAATGGCCCCAAACCAGTCTTTGTAATGTCTTTTTCTCAATTAGACGTAAAACAGATATTAAACTTATTTAGTTTGTTGGCCAAACTCTGACGTTAACAGGATGCATGATTTTATTAAAAAAAAGAGGGAAAAAAAACTTGATCTTGAATCCAAATGTGAACATCGTCAGCCCTCTTTCCATACTCGATTCATTAAGTCTTTGGACTCCACATTCGGACAATGCTATCTTGTCAATCATATAGTTTGTGTTCATTCGAATCTCATGAATACCTCGTCATTCATAAACTTTCAAAACTTAAGTCTCACTCGATTAAAGTCACCTGACTCGACCCCCCCCCCCACTTCCGATTTTAAAATGTTCATCCGTATGCCCGCCATCATTGATGAAGACAAAAAAAAAAAAAAAGTTGTACTCACTGGTCATGTTAAACTTGTGCAGCACCTTGGCGAAGTACTCCTCCTCCTCTTGCTCGGTGGAGATGTCCGTCTGGACCTGGGTCTGCTGCTCCCTTAGCATCTCCTTGGTGCTGTTATAGAGCGACATGAGTGTGGAGGGGATCTCCTCCTGGTCTCCCTCTTGGTCCTCCTCGGGCTCCTTGGGCAGACGCAGCTTGCTGAGGATCTGACTCCTGATGGCTTCAATGCGCTTCTTCTTGACCATCTCCAAGTCCAGAGTCTTGCACGTGGACATGCTGCTCCCCCGGGCCACCATGTATACGGCCACCGCGATCAGGAGGGCCAGCTTCATGGCGCACCGCTGGAGATGTGCCTCGGTGGAGTCCTGCCTCGCGCTTCTCTCCTGGCAGAGCTTGGATGAAGTGAATCACGGGTGGAAAGGTGCGACTGACGCAAGGTGTTTACCCTCGGGGCGAACAATTAAAGCAGTGTGGAGAGTCTCGGAGGTTCAGGACTGTGAATAGCTCCTAACATTTGGGTCTTCTGAAGGGCGGGCTACTGGAAGCCCCTGACTCAGCAAAGGCAGGTAACACAATGACGTGTGAGCTGTCAAAAGCGTTGCACTCACACACAGGCAGACTCCAATATTTAGATAAACTTAGTTAGGATCTTCTTCTTGCAGACGACCGCCGTCCCTCCAGCGTTGTTCGGCTCACCAGGGAGTTTCTCGTCACATGTTTTCATTGAACACCCCGACGAGCAAAAACACCACTTCCTGTGCTCTTTAACACATCTTAACACACCGACCGGGAATATTCAACACTGTCAGGCCCAATAACGGGCTAATCGGAGGCGCTTTTTCAGAAATGGGAATAATTTGTTTGAAAAGTCACTCACAAGCTGGCGTAGAGGCCATTATGAAATTGATCCCCGCTTGTTTGAGCAACAACAGCATGTGACCTGCCGCAGCTTCACATACATCCTCCGTCGCGATGGCGAAAAATTGCTCGCTACTGAACTTTGACACACCTTCTCCTCCGGACTCACCAGCAGCACTGGGGGGGGGATAAGGGGGGCGTCCGTGCGTGTCCTCCGTCTACCCATGCGTTTGGCTTCCACCTCGGTTTTGTTGCATCTCCGCCTCCCTTTGACACGGCTCCCTTCTACACGCCTCTTCTTTTGAAGGAGGGAAACTACTTTCTGCCTCTGCTTGTCACAGCATGCTGGTGACAAAGTGATTTGTGGGATCTTGTGAGCTCAGCTAACTTTTCACCCCACCCTTCGCCTCGTCTCACTCTCGAGCCTTTTCTGGTTCCTTGTCTAATCGAGCGCAGAGCTCTCCGCCCAGGAAATGAGGCTAACGGTTGCAGTGTAAAACATCTGCTCTTGCTGCATGCTGCCTTCGAGCTCGCATTATAAAGACTTTACTGAATGGTTGGCATTGGCGTTGGCAGTGCCCCCACCCCCCCCAACCAGGTTTGTCTGGAGGTCAGCTTCATGACAGACATGTCAACAAGCTATGCCCAGCGCCGGCGTCTGGATGACTGACCACCACAGTTACCCGGTGCCTGTGAAAGTCCAACGTCTGCCAGGACAGAGAGCCGAAACGCACTGATCTAAAAGTGGAGTTTTTTCCGGAGAGATAACAAGGCGGGGCTTCTTTTGCTGAAGCTGCTATTAGGTTAGGATAGGTAGGTAAATTTGGTTTAGGTCAGGTTAGGTCATGCTAGTACATCCATCTAATATATTAATTCATCCATCCATTCATTATCTTTGCCGCAGCTGGAGCCTATCCTAGCTGTCTTCGGCAGGAGCCGGAATCGAACCCTGCACTTCTGAACTGTGCTAATTGCCGTATCAGTCGGGGGGAAATGCAACCGCAAGTAATTGCAACTGGCACTTGCCAATGTCACTTTGTAAAGGCACACTTCAATTGGTTTTGAATTTGACATAGGTTTTCCTCCTTCAAAAGGAAGAAACAAACCACTTTTATCCATTTGAGTTGTAAATGACCCATAAAAGTAACCAGCGAGCATTTTATAAAGTGATTCATCATGGAAGCAGAGCAACTCACTCAACTTTGAAGGACATGCAGTGACTACTTTGCCCTGTGCCGCTGTTTGATGTGGCACTTTTTTGAGGGAAGGCTGGTCTGGCTGCATTTTCCCATGAGTGTCTCTTGTCATCTCCCCACTGTAAAAGAATGAGCTATTCATCAGATGTTGACACTGAATGGTTGTCTTTAACAGCAGGAGAGGCGCAACAAAATCCCCTAAAACATCCGCTGTAAGGCAAACAGAAAGACAAAGATGATACGCAGATTTTCCACTGAGTCAACAGATGATGGGTGGCTGTCAACAAATTAATTACCGTTTCATCAAAAGCACGTGTGATGGTATTGTTGCATATTGTAAGGCATCAATTGATAATGGTCAAATTAAAATGAATGAATTTATATTTATATTTATAGTTATATTTATATTTATATGTCAATATGCGTGTGCAACCGTCCAAAAAAAGTCAATTGAAATAACTCATGCCATACCAAACCCCAAACTTGTTTCTGTTCCGTGGTTTTGGGTTTTGTCGGTACCTGTGTGTGTGTTTGGTAATATACTGCCACCTGGTGGAAGGTCAGGCAGCACCACTTGTATTGCTGTGCCGGAGTTATCATAAAAATACAAGATTATATTCGCCCCTTGAGGAAAGTAAAAACATTATTTGAGATAAAAATCCGAGTTTATGCACAATCTTTTATGTCAACGATTCTTAAACGTTTTACAGTGAGTATTCTCTCTGTCCACCTTTTAAGCTTAGTTGAAGACATTTTTATTCTTTAGCTTTTGACTCAACATGAGACTGCCGCTGTTCTTCTGGTCTCTACTGTATATTTATTTATGTGTTTTCATTTGTTGTTCTAATTTCCCGCTAATTTATATTATACCACATGGGAAGCGCTTTGGTGCAGTTCCAGCTGTTGTGAAATACGCTATATAAATAAAGTTGTATTGTATTCATAAAAAAGAATACAATGCAACTTTATTTATATAGCGCATTTCACAAAGGTGGGGGAAAAACATAAATAGATTTTTTTTTTAAATACAGTGCCTAAAATTTTCCCCCTATTCGGCAATCACCCACGTATTCGGTTATTTATTTCTTTAATGAACGCTGAGTTTAGAATAAATATCTGAATTTTGTATATAATTTCGCATTCCACGTTAAACACGAACACCAACAGGGACTATTATTCCGAAAACGACGTTTTCGGTCTGTCGTCTGTCTCCATGGTTACCGCACAAATAGCGTCGTGAATTGCACTTTTACGCCACTTGTCGCGCTTTACGCGTTGTTTCTAGGAAGCAGCCCCCCTTACGTCGTCCATTTGTTGCAATGTTTGTGCCTATGTAGACGGCGGCGATTCATCTTACTCAAGTGTTTGCTGGTGGGAAGGACGAGCGACTGGCAAACGGAGCAGAGTGAGAGACTGCCGTGCACAGCTTACTTCACCCTGCGGGGAAGTTTGGAGGACTGTCGGTGGACGCGAAGTTGCTCGCTGCTGACTCGTCCATGCAGTGGACAGGTGAGTACGCATTTAAACCTTCGTTGTTCTATCTTGGATATTTGTACCTTTGGAGACATTTGAGCTGTTTGAATGCAAATGTAATGAAACTTTACGGAGGTGGTGATTTCTTTTGTCTGATTCAGTTTTTTCCAACTTGTTTAAAGTGAAATACAACTAAATACAAATGTACTGTACTGATTAAAATGTGTTTAAACTGCTGTAACATTAACAACTATTTTTAAAGAAGAAAAAGTGTTTGTTTTTTACAACCTGCGCATTGTGCAAAAAAAATGGAATTTGAAGGGTTAAAAAAGAAATGTTTTACACTCAGAACAAATATTAAAGTTAAAATAAATAAGTTAAATATTTTTTGGATAAAAGATGATTCTGTATTCACATTTCATTTTTATTGCAGGCTAATAATATTCTTTGGTTGCTTGACTCTGAGCATCGATATTAATAAACAGAACTTTTTTACTTTTTTTTATCAGAGATGCAAGTAAATTTTTCTAAATTTTATGCACTAATTCTGAATCTGCCCAATTTTTTTCTCTACTACTCTTCGTCATCATCATCATAATAACATGATATGTAATATGTAATCTAGAGGAAAAAAGAATTAAGTGTTAAGTTCAGCACAAGGTGGAAATCAACCATACAAATAATCACAGCACAATGCGTATTGCAAAAGCTTTTATAGATCAATCTTTAAACATATAAAAAACCTGATGTGCAAAGAAAAAACTGAAGAATTGTTTAAATCAGTGTCAATAAAATTTGCTGTTGACCATTTTTATTTCTTTCTCGTTTATTAATTTATTTGTTTAGCTGCACTCTTTTATTGTTATGTAAGGAAATAGACTGTAAGAAGCACTTTTAACCAAGTGGACAATTAATATTTATGCACTGTAACAATGATGTTTTTTTTCCCCCCCCAGGTGTTAACCAGTCACTGCCTGATGGAGAAATATGAGAAACTGGCTAAAATCGGAGAAGGTTCTTATGGCGTGGTGTTCAAGTGCAGAAACAGAGACACCGACCAAATCGTCGCCATCAAGAAGTTTGTGGAATCGGAAGACGATCCCATGATCAAAAAAATTGCCTTAAGGGAAATTCGCATGCTGAAGGTGAGCAGATGATGAGATACATCATAAAATACTGTAGGGGGCGCTGTGTTTCAAGGACTTTGCATACAGTTGCACACTGAAATGAAACTGGAGTCTGGGGTTAACTTTTTCCAACTTTTAGGGGGAGCTGTAGCTCAATCTCAATTTATGTACTTCACATTGCCCATCATGGTTGACGCTGCATCCTCTGCTTGTCCTGCAGCAGCTGAAACACGTCAATCTGGTCAACCTGCTGGAGGTGTTCCGCAGGAAACGACGCCTCCACCTGGTTTTTGAGTTCTGCGAGCAGACGGTCCTCAACGAGCTGGAAAAACACCCACGCGGGTGAGTAATGTACAAAACCATTTTGGACACTGAAAAAAGATGCTCGGTTGAAGCTTACTTTCAAATAAAACTGCGTCTGTTTGAGTCGTCGTCACATTCATAAAAATTAATGATTAAAAGTTGCAAAAATGAAGTCATAATGTCATGATTAAAAAGCCAGTTTGATGAGGGAAGGAAGTCATTAAAATCTGAATTTAGTACAGCGTCATTCTCCCGATATTATAATGATCATTTTTATTATAATTTTTATTTTGAAAATGGTGCCTTCATTGTCGACAAAGTGAGACTATAGTCTTGAAGAACATTTTCTCCCCAAAAATATTATTTCTTTCATCATATGCCTTTTGTTAAAAGAAAAAAAGGACGTTATTCATGAAGGGATGCCAGATTCATGTGACGATATGTTGCAATCATGACAGAGCCTTTAATCGACCATAAGCTACATTGTTTTATTGTTTGATGCCAGTCGCCCGTATAAATAAATATATATGCACTTTTTAAAAGACACAACATAATTTATTGCAAATTATTTTGCGGAGCCGCAGGCCCTCAAATTGAGAACCATTGAAGTAGAAAATACAACCGCTGCTAAGTAATGAAAGTTAGTGCTTGGCTCAGTGTTTGCAATGTATACTTGAGTGTGTGTGGAAACCCGCTTATGTAAACTAACGTCACACACAAGTCATCCGTTTCCAGCCGTTCGACCTTTTTTTCCCCCGCGAGGCCATGAGGCAGAAACCGAAGCTGGACTTGGTAGCCACGACACTTGCTGCCTTTAGGGACAGGCTGGGGGTTACCATGGTGATGAACAGCCCTTCCTCTTTTCAAATGGAGTCGAAAGAATATTCAGTGTTCCTCCAGTTAATTGATTCTCAACAAAGGTTGCTGCCATCAGAAGTGATGTTTGATACTGATTTCCTTTCAGATCCGTTACTGCTTGTATCGGCGATACCGATACCGATACTGATACTTGTGTGCAAAGTGAGTCTTGGCTGAAATAGTTGCAGACATGACTCCGTTTACGCTCTGCCATTGTCTACCGGGTGACTGACGTACTGAACTACTACGATTCCGCATCATGCACTTACCCTGACGACAAAGTAGTTCCCATCAAGCACATCGGTTTACTTTTCAAGTATCAAAAGAATCGATATTATTGGTCTGACAATCAATTTTTAAAATAAAGGAGGAAACCCTCCTGTTAACGTTCCTTTTGTTGTTCTTCCGCAGTGTTCCAGAAGCTCAGCTGAAAAGCATCGTGTGGCAGACGCTACAGGCCGTCAACTTCTGCCACAAGCACAACGTCAGTCGACACAAGAAAAATCTAATCAATGTCTTGTCAAATGCATTGTTGATTTTTTTATTTTTTTATTTATTTTTAACCCTACCACCTGGCATTTCCCGACACAATCTTCGACACAGCCCTCTAAACTGATCTAACTTCATTGGTTATTGGCAGACACGGGAGACGTCACTTACTGTATGAGCAATTTAAGTCTGACTCAAGTCATGTGACTCCACTGGTCGTTGGCCAGTGAGCGTATAAATAGCGCAGCGTCGTGGTGTTGAGTATCAGCATTAACATGAGACGTGTGTTGTGTTTGTGTTGCAGTGCATCCACCGCGACGTCAAGCCCGAGAACATCCTCCTCACCAAGACTGGCGTCATCAAGTTGTGTGATTTTGGCTTCGCTCGCATTCTGAGTGGGTCCAGTGTGTGTGTGTGTGTGTGTGTGTAGCCGTTACGTGCATTTACCAACTCTAATGACTTATTCAGCACCGCCTCCTCACTTTCAATGCTTCACTCCGAGTCAATTAGTGCGACCCTGTGATCCGTGTGGACCGTCGACCGGTCCTGTGTTGGGTTTCCGTGTAGTGTTACCGTACATGCTGTCATGTCGACGCTCTGGACGACTTGTAATCCCTCCACAAGGTTGTCTTATTTAGTGCTCACTATGAACGTAAGCCGCTGTCACACTGCCTGTCAAAGCAGATTTTCTTTTTTCCTGTTGGAATGAGGAGAACGAAAACGACCTCCCAGTTTTGGGGGTTTTTGAGGTTGTCAAGGCCTATTCTGCTGGCCCAACATAATGAAAAAAACATGATCATATTCTTGACTTCATTGATGTCATATTATTTCCTAGTGCTTCATTTTTAGGTGAGAGTTTTTATCCAATCAGAATTGAGCTCACTCGTGTTGCCAGGTAGATTTCATAATACCAGTCGCACGCACTGTTCGTCCAAGGCCTTCAGATTGAATCGTGCAGGCTCTGTTCAGTGTGAGCGACGGGGGGGCTTTTACAGGTGATAGACAGTTGCGATAGCCAATCAGATCACGAGTAGACTCTAGTAAGGTGGAAAAAATTCTCTGGACCCAAACATTTGAGAAGCCCTCATCTACAACATGTACCGGATGGCAGATTTGGTTTTATGTGTCTCACATGTTCTTGTGTGCTCAGCGGGACCTGAGGACGACTACACGGACTATGTGGCAACCCGATGGTACCGGGCTCCTGAGCTACTGGTTGGAGACACACAGTACGGCCCCCCTGTGGACGTGTGGGCGCTCGGATGCGTCTTCGCCGAGCTGCTCAACGGGAGTCCACTCTGGCCCGGGAAGTCCGACGTGGACCAGCTCTACCTCATCCGCAAAACTCTCGGTACTCCGCGACCCGTTGCTTAAAGATTCCACATGTAAGACTGTGGAATTGACCCGTGATTCTTCAATCGTTGCAGGGGATCTCATCCCTCGACACCAGCAGGTTTTTCGGTCCAACCTTTTCTTCAGCGGAGTCAGCATTCCCGAACCTGACACCACAGTATGATTCACATCTGCACCGTACCTTTTGTTTATCCAAACATTCTGTACATTGAGGAGTGCTGATGTTATCACGCTCTAAATAGGAAAGTCTGGAAAAGCGATTCTCTGGTGCATCACCCCTGGCTCTTCAAGTCATGAAGGTACGTCCAGATCGTCCACACACATCCATATCAAATATCACGTTTTTCCAATATCGTGCGGCCCTAATCTGTATTTGTTTGTGCATAGTCATGCGTGGTGATGGATCCCTCGCTCAGGCTGTCGTGCGAGGAGCTGCTGGCGCTACCCTACATACACGAGGAAGGCGGCGCTGCCTGGACCCGCGAGGGCGAACAACGTCCCGCGAGGCGCCATGACAAAGGCCCTCGCCGCAGACAAACGGGGGTGAGTGGGATCAGCTGATATCGAGCAAGGGTTCTCAAACATTTAGGAGGAGCCCCTGCAGCAATATTTTTTTCCCCAAAAACCCCATAATCCTAATTTTAACGAAACATAATTACCACGTGTACATGTAAATGCCACAAATTTTCTTAGCAAAAAAGGCAACTTTTGATTTGGTATTTTTTTTTAAATAATCATGTATTTTTCAATAAAAATAAGTCATAAAATTTAGACTTATTTTTACAAAATAAAAAGTAAACAACAACCGTATGTACCCAGAAATTCCATTTGAATTTAAAAGTTGCCAAAGACAAAAAAAAAGTTGCGATAAGTAGAGAAAAAAAGTTTTAATGCAAGAATCGTCATATTTTTCAAAGAAAAAATCAGCTTATTTTGGCACAGATCACAAAATTGATACTGAATCTTATGCAGCTCATAGTGCACTCCTACCCCAGTGCGACAGCTCAAATTTAAGTGGAAAAAGTCTCAAAATGACAATTATACCATGTCTCTTCATGTGTCTAGGCTCAATACCTGCCACAATTAACAAACACCAACATGTCTCCGGCGCCGGATGTCAAGAAGCCCTCGAAGCACAAATATCACCTCCCCAACATTTAGCCAATAACCAGCAGCCATCTTCTTCTTCTTCGTGTGGGAGTGACATTCCGTTCCGGTAACACGGATGACACCAAGCTGTACTTCGGAAAATCACTTTTGACATGACAGTCGTACCTTGACATAAATTTGACATACAGGTGAGCTTCTTTAATCCTCTCTATAATAATTATTTTTTTACAACACAGAGCTATTTTTCTCTTTTTTAGAACATATAGCAAAATATTGTGGTGGTGTTTTTGGGGGCCTGGAATGGATTAGTGGAAATTCAATTCAGGCACTCAATTTCAGATCAAGTCAAGATTTCACCGAATTTTCTGGTGGTGCATTCAGAGACTGCACTTGAAACAGGCGGACGGTGATTTCAGGGTTCACAATCATAGTCAAAACTCACACATCGGTTTATTAAATCACCAAGTTTGCTATCATGTCATATTTTTATTACAATAGTTAATCCAATCATTCGGTTTGATTAAACATGTTTATTTTTAATGTGCTGAATGGATGTGACAAAAAAAAAAATGACGTCATGAATGTTACCAATGAGTCAAGCGGATGTAGTTTTAATAAAACTTGCCATGACGTGATGTTGATGTCTCACTATTAACAACAATCTTAGTCATTTCTGGGACCAATGACAAATTGATAGACCATATTGTTTTTTTTTCATTATTTGTTAAAATGTTTTTGGGTGACAAAAAGAAAATGCAATTTCTGTATACTTTCATATTCATCTTAGTGTGGTGGAAAGGACGTTTGGTGGCATTACAAAAATCACTTCAATGATTTTACAGTTGCCTCAAATTGACCGACCATCTCAGCAAAAAAAAAAAAAAAAATTAAATGTCTTCATTTATGTTAGTTCATCATCACATTTTTTACATTTGTAAAGGTAATGTAAAAAAAAAAACACTGTAGCAAAATTTAGGTTCTTTTTGCAAATAGAGTCGAAAGGGTTGTCTGAAAGTTGCAAAATCTAGCAACAAAAAAAAAAAAAAGTGCCTATGTGTTTTGAGACGCATGCGCACTCAATAATTGTGCGCGTTGCTAAATTAGAACCAGACACTCGATAATATCTGAATCACAACTTTATTTTTGGACATGAAGTCCAGAATGACTTCTAGATGAGATCAAATAGCACACAGATCTCATGCCCAAAGTGTCTAAATAATCAAAAGCGAGGCGTGGCGATGATGTTGTATTTACGAGGCACATTGGCGAAGCTGCTATACTCGGGACTCAGGTCCACGATGTCCGGTCCGTCGGTGTGAGAAAAAACAAAGTTTTGCAGGAGTGTCACTATGAAGAGGAAAAGCTCCATGCGGGCCAACGACTCCCCGACGCAAGCCCTTTTCCCTGCGGGAATGAGTCACAGAAACAAATAGGTGAGCGAACCTGAAGCGTGCTTCATTTCAGTTTGCCTTTCAAAAACATTCAACTGCTTCTCCTGTTCAGTGTCGCGAGTCCATCTCGAAAACGCGGACTTCTTCATTCCATGGACTGATCACCAAACAACTTCAGGGTGAGTTGAGTGGAAATCACTACACTGATCAAAAATGGCTACGTGGAGACGCGTCTTACCTGCGGAGAACGCAAGAAACGCCGGATTCTTCTTGAAGTTGCCATTATGGTCCAGGAAGTGTTGAGGGTTGAAGCTAGACGGTGTGGCCCACTGCTTCTCTTCCTTGAGCACCGAGTGTAACAATGGGATGATTATTGTGTCCTGTGGAAGGCAAACACACATTTTCATCATCATCATCATCGTCATCATCTGCTGCACGGAGACTCGACGCTGACCTTCGGAATGACGTATCCCTTGAAGGAGATGTCCCAGAGGGCGTAGTGAAAGACGCTCATGGGCGCGATGTCCATCAAGCGCTGGACTTCGTGGATGACGGCATCAGTGAAGGGGAGGGACTTCCTGTCCTCCATGTTGGGAGAACGCTGTCCGATCACAGTGTCAATCTCCTGCTGCATGCTCTCTGTCGGACAAAGAAAGTCAATCAGGGGCCGAATGCCAACTTAAACTACAGTAAAAAAGTAGGCTTATAGTTGTGTGTGTGTGTGTGTGTCTGACCTTGGACTTTGGGGTATTTGACAAGCACGTTGAGGGCAAATCGGAGTGTGGTGCTCGTGGTTTCTGTTCCTGCGATGAACAGATTGAGCACAGTGGACACCAAGTTGTTGTAGTGGAACTCGGTAGTGGAGATGTTTTTCTCCTAAAGTGGCAAAGCAAGAGGCCATGATTCTCCTCCCCCCAAAAAATACTAGTGTTTTGGACAGGGAAGCGGAGGATTTGAGTTGACACCTGATGGAGTCTGGCCAGGAAGCAGTCGATGTAATCTCTAGGAGACCCCGGGGTCAGCGTGTTCTGATGCTCCTCAATCTTATCTGTGATAAAAGCTCTCAGTCTGTCAATCCCGGCAAACCTTTCCTGGTGCTGACCAGGCAGCCACTGCATCAACCAAGGGCAGGCGTTGTATACCTGCGATGGAAAGGAACACCGTGAGAATTCTTCGTCGCCCCACTTGATTGCGAGCAACATCGGCAACTTTCCAACTAGCGCGTGACGACTTTTATATTTCAACTGTTTAATTACCCCTCGCTACCTTCGCTTTCAACCAATTTAAATCTCTTTCGCACACGCGCAGGTGCAGGCAAGCCAACCTCAGCAAAATATTCACTCCGGGTCAAAAGTGTGAAATTTAGCTGCAAAACATTTTGAGAAGCCTCAGTTTTCTCTCACATGTCCCCAGGGGCTGCTGCCTAATCGGACGTGATCCGAGATGATGTGCAGAAGCTGCAGGAAGTGCTGGTCGTGGTAAGCAAAGCGCTGACCAAACACCAGGCAGCAGATCACATTGGACACGCTGCAACTCAGGAAGAAGCTCGGGTCAAAGGGCGTGGCTGGAGAACACAAAAAAAGAAAAAAATACTTACAGTGGCACCTTAAGTGGGGAATGCTCCAATGTAAGAGTTTTTCCAGGTAAGAGCTTGTCAAGATTTTTCTTTTTTCAAGCCAGGTTAAATTTGGTTTCGTCCTAACACACAAATGTTGTCGTCTCAAAAAGTATTTATTCACAAACAAGCAAAACGAGGTGCGTAAAGGAATCAGAATATTCACCAAGTTTTACCACTTAAACGAACATGACG
This sequence comes from Idiotropiscis lumnitzeri, assembly GCF_059441095.1. Lineage (NCBI taxonomy): Eukaryota > Metazoa > Chordata > Actinopteri > Syngnathiformes > Syngnathidae > Idiotropiscis > Idiotropiscis lumnitzeri. The sequence goes on along the minus strand of NC_142397.1, from coordinate 3,842,006 downwards.
TGGAGTCCTACTTTCCAATTAGGGCTCTGGCGCCATCTGGTGGCATTTTAGGGCATGGCAGAAAGCGTCTCGAAATACGCCAAGCCGCGGATAGGCGGGCGTTCGCTGTCGTTAAACGGATAGGTGTCTACTACAAACCTTTGGAGATTTCGAAGCGGGCCACCAGATGTTTGCTCTCCTCCAGGATCCACTCCTCCATGCCCTTGCGGCCCATCCCGAAGTCACGGAGGGTCATCAGGGTGAAGCGACGCAACTGGCGCCAGCGCTCACCATTGCTGGTGCCCAAACCTTAAACGGCACATGTCATGGAGAGCTGAGTTTTTATTCACTTAAGACACATAATGTACAGTGGTGCCTATATGCAATGCAATACAACTTTATTTATATAGCGCATTTTGACAACAGCAAGCTTTCCATATGGTGTAATATAAATTAGCGGGAAATTAGAACACAAATTAAAAATGTTAATATATTTATCCATCCAGCTCTGGTATGGGTCATCTTCATACAATTTGATCATGGAAACGCCACGCATAAAAGAAAAAAAATGCTAAGCAGTTTTTAAGAATGGTTTCATATGGGTCAATGTCTCTCATGATGAATTCAGCCACACTTTAAGTCCTATTTAAAAATAAATAAATAAATATTGATGATTTCACAATTTCAGCATTCATAGTAAAGGCAGAGCAAACGGTTGTGGCCCACTGAAATATGCTGCTTGCATAACGGTAAAGATCAAAGTGCATAAGGGCTGTATAAAAATCCCATTGGGCAATTTATTTGTGTTGCCCTTTATACTCTGCAGATACAAGTACATGAATGTTTCCTAACCGCTCATTAAACCCATTACACTCTTGTCTTTATACAATTGTAATAACATTAAAGACATGCAATAGTTCAGACCCCTTCACAAATTCGTAGTTATTTCAGAAATGACAGTTTTATTTTTTTCTGTCTGCTACTGTGAATGCAGAATTACTACACTTCAGCTCACAGATCCCTCTGATGTATTACGACAACATAATGAGGCTCTCACCAGTGGCATTAACGGTAAAGACAATTTAGGTGACAAAGACACACCATTCGTGTAAAAAAAAAAAAAAAAAAAAATGTCTTATGACTCCAAGATGCATTTGCATTAATTTTCATGGGAAAGGCATATCAGGCCACTGGAGAAAAAAAAATATATCCAAACATGGAATTCACATCTTCAGAAAAATCATATTAAATATTATTTAATATAAAATATTTTTGTTATTGTTATTATTTTGTTATCTAAAAATACGATATTTCACGTTATATCATAGCTTTTGATTGGTCCAAAGCTAACATAGGCAGGCGTAATTAGTTACGTTTTATCGCCAAGCCCCATCGTAAGGTATGACCTTTTTCAAACGATCTAACAACAATTTCTTGCTTATCATTTTGTGGACCCCAAGTTACAGCTCCTGGGGGTTGCCACGGCAACAGGTTACCATAGCCTCTGGTGGCCCGCGTCATGAACGGAAGCTGTCTTCTTCCAGCAAAGTCATCCGCTTGGTCCACAAGCGCTTCCTTGACCGTGTCGAAACCAACCAGGACAACGGCTCTCTTCCAGCCCAGGTACACAGTCAGGACGGGCCCGTAGCGCTTACTCAGCTGCAGACGCGACACAAGTAGTCATTCCTATTCAGACATGTCACACACTACAGTAAGCAAAAAAAAAACGAAGACCCGCCGCACATCCAGTGATGCAGCTGAATGCGACTGAACTGTTGAGCGGTGTGCGGCGTTCTGCAACTAATTTGCACGAGTGGCGGACCATCAGCCGCTAGTTTAAAAAAATGCAATGTCATCACAAGACCCTTCACAACCAAAATATGTTTGTGAGCTCGAGCCGGCCCGCCGACGTTGCAAAGCCATATCAATGAAATATACTACAGTATTATGCATTATGTTTTGCATGATCACTTAAAGATCATCATGCATTTTAGCCTATTTACTGCCATTGACGGCTAAAGACGTCAAAGATCCATTTTTTTTTTCTTTTTTACTCGGCTGGTAATGTATGCGTTAATAAATGTACGACTAAAAAAGCAAAGTGTGGAGAGAGTCTGTCACCAAAATGCATGTGAGCTTTTGTTAAAAAAAAAATGAGATGAGTATATACACACAGGGAACATGTGTGCGTTGTTGTTGATGCAGGTGGTGCTCACCTCGAGGAAGGTTTTAAAAGGCGCTTTCTTGTTCAGCTGGTGCAGGTTCCCAATTAAAGGAAGACGAGAAGGGCCTGGAGGCAAAGGTGCTGTCAAATTGCTGTCCCGCTTCTTCTTCAGCAAGTACAGACACAGCAAAAGCACAATTCCGCCCAAAAGGAACCCAAGCTCCATGCTTGCTGCGCTCCACGAGATTCTGTCGTCTTGTAGTTGATCTCAGGTCAGCACTATATAACCTGCATGCACCTTTATCCCACATTTGCGCTCCACGGTGTATAAAAGCACAGACACACACACACACACACAAACAAAACAATCAAATCAGATAACAACAGTGTCTTGCACGTCAACGCCCACTTTCGGACTTTGTTTTACAAACATGCTATAATGATTATACATGTTAATATCACTCACAGCAGGCAGGTGACCCCACTGTTTAGTGCAAAAAGAGTGAAGAACATTTGGACATCGTTAAATGTGTGTGGTTACGTGACTACAGAAAGTGACAGAGTCGGGCGGGATTGCTCATTTAGGGGTCACATGGCAACTGGCTAGCAAGACACTCAACGGACACTTCATTAGGCACAACTGGTCATTCCAATGGACAGTGGCACCTCCAGAAATTTTTCATAGGGGTGGCCAGATTATTGAGAGAGAGAGAGAGAGAGCGAGAGAGAGAGCGAGAGAGCGAGAGAGAGAGAGTGAGAGTGAGAGAGAGAGAGAGCGAGAGAGAGAGAGAGAGAGAGATTTTTTTTTCACCTGGACACAGTGTGTATGTTAAATCAACATTCTTACTCAGTACTTCTAGTTTAGGAACGCTACCTTTGACTTTGCATGGCTCGTTGCCATTTTTGCTGTCTTGGCATGTTCGGCCGCCAGTCAGAGCGAGCGATGAGACAGCATAAACAGGGCATGATTCGCCTACCCGGTCAATCATCATCGCATTTCCCTCCTCCCACAATGCTCTCGACAGGCAGTTAATGTGTGGCCAAAACTGACAACTTGCGCTTCGTTCAACAAATTCCAATTCTCAGTCGTGCTAATGGCGTTGCAACAATGGGAAAAATAAGGAATTCGATTACTCATCGTTATCACCTTCACTTGTGTAGTTGCATAGGAGAAGAACGACGGAAATGAATGTCATGCTGTATGTGGTTTATTTGGGGGTTACCTCTTTTTCCAAACATAACGTACATGACGAATGAGATGACATCTTTTTTTTTTTTTTACTCTCAAAAATAGGCTTTTTTTTTTCTTTTTTCCTTTGGCACTTAACGGTACACATGGCATTATGAGGAGGGTCCGTGGAAAAATTTTAACCCAGACACTAAAATCGTGATAAAGATGAATCGTGTATTCTCTGGTTGCGTCTGTGTGCTGGTGTCAGCGTGGCGTGGCAACGAGTTGGTGTCGTCGCGGTGTGTTGGCAAAGCTGCTGTACTCCGGGGTCAGGTCCACACTGTCTGGACCACCTGTGCAGGTGAAGCTGAAATGTTGCAGTAGCGTCACCAGGAAGATGAACAGTTCCATGCGGGCCAAAGACTCCCCGACACATGCTCGTTTTCCTGGGAGGACACACACAAGCTAGCGATGATTATGTTGCATCATATATAAATTTGGATCCATATGGAGACTCTGATATGATTGTGACTGTGTCTGCACAGTGTCATAAGACCAACCATGTACATACCGGCTGCGAAAGGCATGAATGCCGGGTTCTTCTTAAAGTTGCCATTGCAGTCCAGGAAGTGTTGCGGATTGAAGGACTGTGGCTCGGCCCACTGCGTCTCATCTTTCAGCACGGAGTGCAACAGAGGCACGATGATGGTGTTCTGTGGAAGACTGACATTTGGACCGCAAGAACCCAACCAGGACACGAGGACTGCGCGCTGTGGAGTACCTTCGGAATGGTATAACCTCGGAAGGAGATGTCACGGAGCGCGTAGTGCGGCAAGCTAAACGGGACGATGTCCAGGAAGCGCTGCACTTCGTGGATGATGGCATCCGTGAACGGCATGGACTTCCTGTCTTCCATGTTGACACATCGCTCTTGTCCAATGACTGCGTCGATCTCCTGCTGCATTTTCTCTGCACAAAACATCACCCGAAAAAACAACAACACTTTTTTAGTCGGCGTAGATCGTCAGTCATCCAGATTGCGATAATTTACAAAGAAAATTTATGATTTCTTGTCTTCAGACAAGAAACAAGATGGACCTTGTACTCCGGGATGTTTGATGAGCGCGCTGAGGGCGTATCGGATGGTGGAGCTGGTGGTCTCGGTTCCCGCCATGAAGAGATTCATGACTGTGCCCACCAGGTTCTCGTAGAAGAACTCAGTGGACTCGTTGTGCTTCTCCTGTTGGCACAAATATAGTTAAGTCGCGCTGCTTGTTGCGAGACTTAGACGTGCTTTAAAAGTCATCAGTCAAATCTTGGACTCAACCCAAATGGTGGCGTAGCAACTGTTTTGGGGATGCTCGTTTCTACCTGCTGGATGCGGTTAAGGAAGCAATCGATATAGTCTCGGGGCGCCGTGGGCTCTAGGGAGTCTTGGTGCTGCTGGATCTTCTTTTTGATAAAAGATCTCACCACCTCCATGTGGCCAAACATCTTGTGCTGGGGACCGGGAAGGCGCTCGGTCAGCCAGGGAAAAATGTTGTACATCTGTGGAAGAATTTATAAGAAGTTATTGATACTGTACAGGCGGGATAGCGACTCTCGAGGACCAGACTTGGGCATCCCTGCACTACCGGTGTACTTAAATCCTTTTTTAAACTTTTTGCACAACTTGCTGTCCTCTAACAACGTGCCTAATGTATGATTCAGAAATCTTAGCAAAAACTGTTTTACAGGTTTAAAAAAAATGAACCATTTCATCCAGCGATGATGTGATTGGAGGTAAAAAAGCAAAAGATGCCCAATACTTAATTCTGAAATCCTTCCCAGAAGAGTTTTATAGGTCAAAAAAAAGTTCAGTACTTTGTATCTTGAAAATATCATTTTTGATTGACTTCCCCTTTAAGGATTGCTGGCTGGTATCGGCAGCCTCCAAAAGTAACCGATACCTTAACTCATTCAATCCATAAGATGTATATAAACGTTTTCCAAATTGTGTTCCCCGCCTCCCAAAGACGTATTTATACGTCTAAGCCTTTTGCATCAGAGCTCCATGTTTTTAAATCTTTGCTCTCACTCGCCTGCCCAAGAGGGCTGGCCACAAACTGAATCATTTCTGCGATGATGGCGTGCTGTCGCAGGAACTCCGCGTCCTCGTAGTCAAAGCGTTCGCCAAACACCAGGCAGCAAATGACGTTGGACACAGTGCAGCTCAGCAGGAACGAAGGGTTGAAGGGGGCGCCTGGCGGGGGCGAGGCAAGAAAAAAAAAAAATTCACACACTGATGACAACGTCAGAGGCAGGCAAAGGTTCCGTAATATGTAAGGACACAAGAGTCGATTTCCCAAAACACCTCCATAAGTCTCAATGCGGGCCCTCATGTGTTGGCTCTCCTCCTGGATCCACTCCTCCATGCCTTTGCGGCCCATCCCGAAATCTCGGAGCGTAGTCAGTGTGAAACGTCGCAGCTGGCGCCAGCGCTCCCCGTTGGCGATGCCCAAACCTGGCAAAAAAAAAAAGACCATGCTATGTATTCTTCCGAAAAAAGTTTTGTAATTGCTTATAGATGCCACAAGATGGCGCCAAAACACTTTTTCAATTTGAAAATGCAATGGCCTGAGTTAGGTAAGTTTAGTTAACGAATCTAACGAACTATCTCAAACTAAAATTTAACATTTTCATTGATTAAAATAAAAATGAAAAAGAAAACTAACGGAAATTACATTTTACGCTTAAAAGACTAACTATAATTATTAGGGAAAATGTCCTTTGTATTCTTCTCTGGGAATTAATTTAATACACAAGCCTTTAGGGTTGTTTTTAAATGTATTTAATATTACTGCACGGCCTTTCCCCGCAAAGATCAAATAGTTTAATACTTTTCAAAAAGATTTCAATCCATAATTCCACTTTTGATGTTGGCAACAAGGTATCCTCGGTTTATTTAATTTGGGCGCGTACATGCATCTAACTTTAGAAGAAGCGGTATTAGGCACTGCACTAATTGTAAATCAAAGTCTATGGACTGTTAAACTGTACCCTGTATTAACAAATTGTTTTAAAAGTATTATTTGGGTTGAATTTTTACTATAGAATATTTACCATGGTGTTTTTCTAATCTTGCCCACAACTAAAACACAAAGTTATTTTAAAATGAAAGCTCATACTGAGCGGTAGGACGAGATGAGTCTTTACTTCTTCCTACTCCCTTTGAACATCTGAACTGTTTTGAACTAAGATATGTATTGATTTATTATATTTATTTTATATTTATTTTTGTTTTCCTTCCAGTGTCTAATGGTGTGTTTTGAGAAATTTATGTTTAATAAATCAAATCTAATCAAAATACTAAAACTAAGTGTTTAAAAAAAAAAAAAAAAGTAAAACTAACAAAGCTGCCCTTAAAACAAATGAAAAATTACTAAATTTAAAAATCAAAACTCTAAATATAAACGAACCATAATTAAAATTCCCAAACCATAATAACCGTGGGCCTAACTTAATGAAGCTTTGTCCTTGCTTGGTACCAAGATACTAACTAAAGCAGTATTTTCCGTTTTGATGCCATTTTTTGCATCGCATAAAAGTCAACTTTTAGGTCAGAACTCACCGTAGCCCTTGGTGGCTCTGACGAGAAACGGCAGCTGCATTCTTCCCGTGAAGTCGTCGGCCTGGTCCACCAAAGCCTCTTTGACGGTCTGGTAACCCACCAGGACCACCGCGCGCTGCCAGCCCAGGTGCACCGTCATCACCGGGCCGTACGTTTCACTGAGCTGAAAAAAAGACCAAAAACTTGCTGTCAAATTGAGCGTTATGAAAACATACAATTAGGATGTAATTATTTGCTGGCGCGTATGCAGCGTTTTGCATTATTAAAAATATGAGAATACAGTAAAGTCTCATTTACGTCTGTGATTTGATTTTAAAGAGAAAAAAAAACCTTTTCATGAGAAATGGGGTCCAAGAGTCGTAACCATTTTTTTCATGCCAAGTTTCTTTTTTTTTTTCCAAATTGAAATTAAGATGAGCAATTAATCCAATTCGAATCAGCATTTCAGTCTAAGACAATGCAATAAAAAAAAAGTCGTAGGCTTTATATACTTCATTCAGTCTTTCTTACCGTCCTTCTTTCTATTTAAAAAGTAAACAATATTAAATTTATTTTGGGAGTTAAAAAAAAAAAGATTGTTTTTCTGAAATAATTAATGGGAAAGAGCACTTTGAAAAAAAAAATAATTATAATTATCGCAATTAGATTATTTTTCCAAATCCTTCATCCCTAGTTTGAAATGCCCGTAAACTGTTACATCGGTGCTCAAGCATCTTACCTTAAGAAAGCTTTTAAAAGGAACATGTTTGTCAATCTGTGGCAGGTTTCCAATGAGAGGCAATGCGAGCGGGCCCGGAGGAAGCCCACCCTTGCCTCCGCTCTTGGTTTTGTCGTGAAGTAACCAGAGGAGAGCCAGCAAGACCCCAAGCAGCAAGAAGGCCACGGAGAGCTCCATGACGAATGCTCGCACACACGGCACGGCAGGGCAGGATTCTCAAGTGGGACGTGCAGGCACAAACAGGTTAGGTTGGTCAGGTGACTCCCTTTGCACTTTTGCCCGCTTTGCGTCGGCCGGAACAAACAAAAGTCAATCAATCTCAATCAACATGGGCCAAAATCAACCTTTCACTTACACTCCAGTCTGAAGTTAAAAACATTATCCTTGTAGTTATTTAATTTTTTTTTTTTTTTTTTAAAGAAAAGGACAGAGCTGCTTGAACAAAGTCTTAAAGACCCTTTCGGTCTTTTGTTTGTGAGTGTGCTTGTGTTTAAGATAAAATTATTGAAATTCTATAAATATCAAAGTTGTATTTTCTTAGCGTGGGGTAATATTTTTCAAGAAGAAAAGTCATATGCAGTATTGGGGGGGTGAATGTTTTTTTTTTTTTATTTAACAATGGATATGTTTTTGTTGTTATTGTTGTTAAACATCATGCAATATGAGAATAAAGTCTGATTTATTCCGGGTTAAAAATATTACATTTGAAGAAAAAAAAAGTATTTTTTATGCATATTATTATTGAGATATGTGTTTTTTCATATTAAGAAAAATTAACAAAATGAAAAGAAAATGTTCATGCACTATAACCATAAACTCTTATTTACAGTATTCTGATTTAAAAGTGTAATTTCTAGGAGGAAAAAAAAGCTGTGAGTTAAAGAACAAAGAAATGTAAATCTTAAAATGTTTTAGGCCAAGAAGAGGTTCTTTTTTCCCCAAGAACAAATTTATATCACTACACATAAAAATATTAAATTAAGGACATTTTATTTTTTTTTAAGATTTTTTTTTAATGGAAAAAAAATCTAATTTTTGGGGAAGAAAAAAATGTGCGTTAAAGAACAAAGAAACTTAAATCCTCGTCCTAATTTTTGTTAAGAATTTTTTTTAAGGAAAAAAAAAAGCTATTTAGGACACAAAAAGTCAAATAGGCCCGTAAAGTTATTAGTTGTATTTCTGTAGTGAAACTATTTGAGTTTACAAGCCACATTTATTGAGAAAAACAATCTTCTGTCTGTGAAACAGAAAGAGGCTTAACCTGTCGTATTTTTACCTGGCCTGCCTTTGAATCCAACAAGAGCTTGATCTTATTTCCGTCATCATCATGTCACGCAATCAAATCTGAACCGCGACATCAGGCATGTGACTCGATTACGTAATGCCTCAAAATATGTAAAACGGGGATTAAAGCAGCAGTGCTGGATGGGAACTTAACATACATATTTTTTTTCATATCAATCATACACCTGGTCTCCATCCTCCAATTGTTCGTGCAATTGAAATTATGCATTTGCTTATCAGAAAATGACCCAGCAGTATTGGACGGCTTTTAATATAAAATGGAGGGCACGTTCACGATAAACGGAACCACCAAAGGACTTGTTTACAGTGGAGACACAAATGAGAATTTACTCAAGAACAAATATCATGAAGGATGCAGCACAGTGAAACAGCGGTTAGCACTTTGCCTCGCAGTCAAAAATGTTCCTGGTGTGAAAGTTGTCCAGAGTGTGAATGAGAGTCCGAATGGCCGTTTTGTCCCGATGTGCGCTGCGATTGCCAAGTGAGCTCGACAAACGCTTTGGAAAATGCTTGGATCATGAATGATTTACCTGAGGAGCATCGGCATACAGAGCCAGGAAGAACACCAGTTTTCATTTCGAATTCCCAAGTATTAAAGGAGAACCAAACCCAAGATGCCGAGATTTTGTATTATATTTCAAACGTTCGTATCTTTTTTTTTTAAAAATCAACGTCCGCTTCCGTCTGAAAATGACGTTTAAAACGATGCATCTACTCATTTACGGGGGCCACCATTTTAATGTCTTTTCAATCTCGCGAGAGTGCAGATTAGCGAAACTGTACGAACGACCACCATTCTACACCTTAAAATTATTTCGCCCGACGTGGCGCCGTGCTTGAGATGGCAAATTCTTCCGTTTAATTGTTATTCCACAAAAGCAATACTAATCAGAGTACTACGTTTTGACAACAGTTGTGCTGCCACATATAATATATTGTTGCTTGAAAAACCTTTGGGTTTTGTTCTCCTTTAAGTAGACATTTTAAAGCAGTGGTTTTCAAACTGAGGTCCCCGAACCCTCAGGGGTCCATAACCCATAATTAAAGGTTCCTCAAAATAATCCAATAAATGCTCTTGTATAGAAAGTGTAGAAAAATGGGAAGACTTTCGGGTGGTCCCCAAGCATTGATTATTCTAAAAATAAATAAATAAATAAAAGGTTCTAAAACATCAATCATGTGTCCGCCTTGTGACCAACAGTGTCTCGGAATTGTGGCCGGCCAAGGTGCACTCTGGCGGCCACAGCATTACCATGCTTTGGTCCTCTTGGTGGGAAATTCTTTCTCTTTTTTTTTTGTGACTTCAGGGTCACCAAGCAATCACTTTGAGGCAGACAGACCAGCATGAAGCAACGGTCACCATCTGCTTCTCAGTTGTAGATTTAAGATTTTGGAAAAAAAAAATCCAATTTCATGTTGACACTGCACAATCTTCGTTAACAAGATCACATTTTTTTGGGAAACAAACTGAATTAATTCTAATAACGAAAAAATATAATTGTTACAATTCAAAAATAACATGGCATTTAGAGGTACACATGGCAATTACAGTATTGTATGTTGAATTAGCCTTAAGATTACAAGGTGATCTTTGCTAAAATTCCTCCCCTGGACCCCAAAAGGTTCGAGAACCTCTGCTTTAATGTGCTGCCTCCGCAATTGTTTCTCAAAAGGCAAAACCCCCGCAGTCAAATGCGTCAAAGTCGGAGTCACCCTCAAAGTCGAAGCTGTTGAAGTGCGTGTCAGAGTCCACGTCCTGGCCGCAGGTGTGAAGCGAGCCCCCGGCCGGCATCTCAGAGAAGCCCCCCGAGCCGGCGTGGACCATCTCGGGCGCTCGGCCGAGCAACGGTGAGGACGGCGAGCAGGAGTTGAGGTAGCCGAGGGCCGAGGAGGCCGCCGCCCCACCCATCAGGAGGCACACCGCCCGCACTGCTCGGGCGTCGCTGCTGTTGCCGTGGCGAAGACAATCTGATACCCGGTGAGGGGGGGCCACCGAGACGCTGCGCAGGGGTCGTCGATGTCCGCCGACTGATGGAAAAGCGGGAGGAATTTATTCTTGAGCATGTGATTTTTTTTTTTTTTTTAATTTTGTTTCGATTGCTGATACAATTTTTTGGTGAGCTAACTCCCAAGGAAAATGTTATAAAAAAGCCTAGAAATGTGAAAACTCAATTTCCTCACTTCCTATTTTTTTTTATTATTTTTTTTAGACTTGGGTTCTCTCTTGCGCGTCTGCTTATAATAGACAAGCCTTGCGAATGAATGTCCTTTCAATTAGTGATACAAATTCTTGTCAAGCTAATTCTCATAAAAAGTACTAAGAAGCTTGTTAAATGTCCAAAAACTGACCCTGACTCTGCCTTCTCTCTCTCAGTGAGCCGCCTCTCTCTGTGACGTGTGCTGATGGCGGTGGGGTGCCCTCGCTCGGCCGGGGCGAGCCGGGGTCCTTGTCGCTGACGGAGTCGGGCAGCGGGTCCCTGTCGGTGATGCAGCGGGTGACGCTGCGCTGCCTCTGCAGGCCGATAGGGGACATGACACCCTGGAAACCGACGCAGACCGCCATGGTTTGTAAAAGTAGAACATATCAGTGCATAAAATGTTTTTTTTAAAAAACACTCACCTCTCTCACTTTTCTTATCAGCTTCAGCCACAGACTGCGAAAGGGCAAAGTGACAAGTCATTCTATATTCTGTGTGGATGGCACTATTTTTCTAATTTAATACATTTTGTATATAGTGAATATTCAATTTTGTCTCATAGTTTTCATAATTTTTCTTCATAGTTCCAGTAGTTTAGTGGGCGTGGCGAACTCATGCCGTATTTGTTGGCCAATTGGCAGTTAAAATGGCGTGCGGGGAAGTCTTCCAAGTAATAATTGATGATGACCTCTATACTATCCATAGTTGCAGACGGTTGTTCGTCTACGTGTTGACTGAATCATGCTATAAAAAAACCGGACAAACGGATATTCCAGTGATATTCCACCCACGTGCAGTCGTCCGGGTTGTCGGCGAGCATCAGCAGGAACTTGCTCTGCTGCAGGATGAGCGCGAAGCAGCAATCCCTGCGGCCCCCTGCTGGCAGCCTGGGCAGGTCCAGGATCTCGCGACCCTCCACGATCATCTCGCAGTGGCTCTGTAGGTCCACCATCTGGTCGGGCGGGGACTCGCCGTCGCGGCACACCAGCAGGCTTCCCTCCACGCTGAGAACCACGTACTTGTCCTTCCACTGCTTGAACATGAAGCCCCCTGCCGAAGGAATCAGAACAGACTGTGAGTGCCTTCGTATGTATTTTTTGAATACAGAAATGTCGACTGTTGTTTTTTTTTAATAGTGGTCTAAAAATTTGTACTTCACATAATTTAATAAAGTAAAAAAAGAAATAGTTTGTGAAACATGATTTAATATTGCAAGCTAATTCATTGCGCCGTTACTTCCGGTGTGCCTGCTTGGCCACCAGGAGGCAGTATAATACAGACAAGCAGACAACAAAAGTGCTATTGTAATATGTAGGAGCAGGCATACCTCATATTTTGGTTCCGGGGAACCCAACTAATAATCTCACAAAAGTAAAACATGTAACCCCAAATTCAATTTCGAAAAGGCAATATATAAGGCCAAAAAAGTAATGTTACAAAAAATCTCAAAAAAGTAAAACTACAGCCCATGGATGCCATGTTTCTCGCTACGCCATTTTGCCAGCCACTGTCCTTCTTGTGTGTATTGTGTGCCCAATGGCCATTCTTCAACCAATCTAGCATGACGAACACTCTGACAACACAATGCTGTCCATTTCCAGGACACGACACACGTGACAACGTCAGACTGCGAGCGTTCCAGACAGCCGTTCATCCTGTAATAACCATGATGATGAAGATCTGCTCTACTTCACTACATGGAGGATTAAACGTGACAAAGAGCGAAAGAGGGCAGACAAAAAAGGTTTGACTCAACAGCATGTCGACAAAAGTATTCAGATACACTTCACTATCAGTGCTTTCAATTTCTATTCTTTTGGACTTGAAGTGTCCGTTATACAAGGTGTCCAATATTTTTTACAAAACAAATTAATGAGCGACACTAATGTCTCAAAATAAAAGCATGCTTTAGTTTTTTTTATTGCCGTGTAAAAAAAAATGTTTAGACTTTATTTCTGATTAATTGATTGCTGTGGCGTGCAAGGCTGGGGGGTCCGACTATATGTTCAGTAAAGTATATTACGGAGCACTATTTTTCTTCATTAAAGTACACATTTCAACACTTTTTTTTTCTGGGATGGCTGCAACGAGTTTCTGGCATTTCCATTCATTTCAATGGAAAAACATTTGAGATGTATTTTTGGAGTGGCGGCCATGGTAACAGAATAAATTCAACTCGTCACGACTGTGCATTGTTGTTGACAATAAAACCATTTTTACCACAAGGGAGTTTATCATCATACTGACCCTTCACTGTTTCAATGCCGTCCAAGAATTCTAACATTAGAATGGAGCAACATTGCAAGACACATTTTTGGCAGAAACAAACACACAGTTCAAATTGAATCCAACACAGAAATGACCCATGTGGCCTCTAAACATACTCAAATATGACATTAAGATATTAAATTACGGACTCTTGAGACGGTGCAGGATTGTGGCGTGAATGTTCGCCTACCGTATTTCCTGAGGTAGCCTCGGTGAACGCCGCCAACTGTGTTCATGGCTGCTCCAAAGTACACAAATGAAGGCCAGAACATGGGTTGCAGGAAAAGAGGATGAAAACAGAGCAAGAGTGAGAGAGAGCGAGAGCAAATAATCCCCGCGATTTAGGCCCTTCCTTTTCCTCCTGATGCTCGGAGCGCGACTACATTCACAATCATCCTGCCACCCCGGCAGATTAAACCGGGGATTATCAAGCGGGCCACAGCTGGAGGCCAGTCACCATCAGAAAAAAAGGAAAATAAATTTAAAAAAAAAAATATATATATATATATATATATATATAAACAAATTAAAGCGAAGTTCATTAAAGTCTAAACTAAACAAAATAAAATTACAATAAATTAATCACAATTAAACATATAAATGAGTAAATACATAATAATGAAATGTGTAAAAGTGAAAAAACAATTGCATAAAAAAATTAAAATAATGGCTATTGCATCAATGTGGCAACTCATGGTCAAGATTACAGTCACCACCAGGGGGCGCAAGAGTCTGAATCCTAAAGTCTCTCTGGTCACGTGATAAGAAGTGTTTTTTTTCTTTTTTTTTTGGTGCTGTTCTGTTGTCGGGCGGCTGGGAGGGTGTTGGACTACAAATAGAGGTTCGATTTCATTGTGTGCCCAAAGTTTCCTGTGTGGAAGCAACAATTTGTTTTTTGCTGTCCCGCCCTGATAATCTGACGGCTGCAACAATGTGCTTTCAAACCTCTTAATCCACTTTAGCCTTGCCGCCAAATCCCTGTAAATCTTGCAATCAGGAATGTACCCCCCTCCCTATACACACACACTCACGCACACGCACGCGCACAGAACCCCAAAAGCCATGGACGTCTCAAAACACCCCTCTTCCTTGTCACTGCACCACCACCCTCCTCCCTCCTTCTCTGCTCCGATGTGGGAGCTGTGCTGGAGCTCCCATTGAAAAGGCCAGTGTGTATACAATGGGGCTCTTTAAAAGGGCCCCGGGGCCATTCTTAATGGGCCCAACCTGCAGGCCCCCAGCGTGGGAACGAAAAAGGACAGAGTGATAAGGTAGAAACAAACAAAGGAAAGACACAACAAACACATCAGTTATAGATGAAAGTCATGTGACCTGTGCATGATCAAGGGCGACACTACCTTAAAGGACGAATTTGCAATTTTTTTTTAGGAATGTCCTATCAGTGGCTGATCCCTGCATCCTCATGCCGACCTGTTCGCAAAGACCTAGACTAGATTAAGATTCCCGAATACAAGCGGCCAAAACAAGTTTCTTCTTCAGAGTGTCCAGGCTCTCTCTCTTTGAAATAAAATGAGAAGCTCGGTTCAGAGTCGAGCCTCTGCTCCTCCGCATTGAAATGAGCTGGCCCGGGTATCTTGTCAGGATATCTCCCTGGCGAGGTGTTCCGGGAATGATCGCCTCCAACACCAAGACTGTACTTCTTCATCGGAGAAGAAGAGCGAGCAGGTCTTGGCCATGAGAAGGCGGGGCCAATAAAATGGTGTTTGTGAGGAAAAATCGAAAGTTGAAACACAAACTGCCTAGTTTGCTTTGAGATGCTATCATGTAGATTTCAACCCAAATTGCCACTAAAACAACAATCTTAAAAGTACAAGAGTGGTTTTTTTAGTAGTTTTGTCGCCGCGTGGGCGGAGCTAAAACAAAGTTCGGTTCGGGGGAACCTCCGCGGTGCAATTAAAAAGACGATTGTGTGCAGACAATCAGCAGCCAGCGGGACTTGGGGCATCCTCTGAAAAAGAAAAAAAAGGAGGAGGGTTCAGAGAAGCTGACTTGTGGAATTTGAGTCCTGCTCGAAAAAAGCAGGAGGAGGAGGAGGAGGAGGGCAAAGGAGGAAGGAGGGAGTTGAGGAATGTACGAGCACTGTGACGGAACGGCTCACCACAAGCAGTCGCTCCCGAAAAAGTTGACTTGGAGTTTCTTAAAGGTGTCTTTGAAATCTCTTGATTTGGCGAGGACAACAAGTGGACTTGGTTCGAGTCGTGGACGACTTTCTTCCACTTGATTAAAAAAAAAAGTGCGACATGATGAGGAGATGATGGGACGACCGAGGGCGATGACTCAATCGAAAAAGGAGCCCACTTTTCGGGGGGGACCTCTCGGATCCTTCGTCTCGCTTCTGGTGATCGTCTTGGTGGTCGCCTCCGGACCGCCGACGGTGGTCTGCTTGCAAGGTACGCGAGACGAAAAGGAAGTGGCTGATTTTTTTCGATTTCTTTTCTTCTCTTGAGTGAAACTTGTGACGAGAAACGAAATGGTGAAGTCAATTAGCTTTGAATTTGGACCACAAAGGAGGAGGGGGAAGTTGTTGATGAATGTGAAGAGGCCAGGCAGGTAAACACCAGGATCGGGAGCTCCACATCCGAAAGAAACTGCTCAGTCCTAACCAGAGAAGATTAAAACTTTTATACCGTCATTAAATATGTAGTATAAACATTTGAAAATAAAATATTTGTGGTGTCAATAGTGATTGTTCAAAAAAACAGCTGGGCTACATTTCAAAGTTGAATATAAACATACTTAAAGAGAAATGAGAAATAAATGTCACGTTTATAGAGTTCTAGGTACTTTTAAGACAAATGTTGAACTGCATTTGGATTTTTTAACACATTTTTTGGTCATTTTTTAAAATGTATTTAGTTTGTGGCTCATTCTAATTGTCTTTGATATTGTGCATTTTATAAATCAAAGTGATTATACATAATGTGTTGTTACACTTTTGTCATTCTGCAGCTTCCCAGCTATCAAAGATTTCCTTATAGTACATACCATTAAGCATCAATTAATGATGAATACATTATAATGATCTATTAATGCATAAAATAGAAAATTTATATTTAAGCAAAAAATAATTTATGACAACTAAGAGTTCAGTTAGTCAACAGTTAAATGTGAACTTATTTTTGTCGACTTAAAATATGTAAAATGAAACAAATATCTAAAACTGTTTGCATTTACTAAAGTTTTTGCACACATGTACTGAGTTCTAAGACAGTTATTAAACTTCATATTGGTTCCCAATCTGATTTTGGACACTCATTACGAGGGGCCCTCTAGTGGTATGCAAAAGAATTACTGAATTAAATACTTTTGAACATGCAAAACGTTGCAACTGGTACGCAGTAAATGCTGTCAAGATGGACTTATTCGCTTATTGACGTGTGGAATTATTTTTTTTCTTGGGTGGCATTCAGCAGGTGAAACAAGAATTACTGGTACAATCCGTGATGACTTTGTGATTTCCTAGGCATGTTAAAGAAGTGATAAGTTGGACATGTAAACACTTGCATTGACTTAAACATCCACACAATTTCTTATGATATTACAACAAAACAAATAGAAGCGACATTTGTTGCCAACAACTTCAAAAGAGCAAGTGTTGTGTGTCACATGGCCCTCAGGTTTGCCGCTTATAAATTAATAACCTTCCACATTTTTCTCCGATGTCTCAGAGCTCCAATGTGGCGCTTCAGAGTTAGAAAGGATGAGGAGGGTCTGCTTGTGAGTCACAGGTCGCTCTCTCTGTGCCTCAGATGAACGCATGGATGGCTGGGGAAGGGGGGGACGGGGGGAGATGAATTCATATAATGGCCTGGAAAAATAAGTGGCTGTAGTAATGAATGAATGGTGAGGCTGAATGGGTGAAGAAGGCACAGTGTGGGCGCATGTTTGCTTGTGTGCCGCTTGGCACAGAATCACGCACAGTGAGACCCAGAGGGGAGTTTGGCTGGGAGGAGAAATGGCACATGCACGCCATCTCGTCGAAAAGCCTTTTGAGCGTGTTACTCGCGTCTCAATACATTTGTACAACAGCTTTGCACTTATCACCGTCGGAAAAAAAAAAAAGTACTTCATTTTTGTTCGACAAGCTACGACTTTTTGGTGACAGTTAGAAAAGGTCTGTAAATGGAGCAAACTGGCAAAGAGCCCAAGTCTGTACCTTCTTGTTCACTGTTTTATGGAATATACGTTGAAAAATTAAACAGTAGTAGCAGTCATCTAGATCAGAGTTCGACAACTTAATGCACTTCAAACGAACTGTCAACGGTTCTTGGAGAAAAAAGAAATAGTCAATATCTTTATACTTTTCGTCCGTTTCCAGGATTCTTTACGACATGCAAAGCTGAACTTCATTAATTATTATTGTTTGCCCACCCCCAACCGAGATAGAACCCGGCCAATATGTCCATGCTGTTTGCCTACAACAGGTCCAAACTGAAAGCATCCCAATATGTACAGTCTCAGTTTAATGGTTACAATAAGTGCCCCCTTGAGGGTACTGCCCCAGTGAAACGCTTTTGGATCCTTAAAGTTACAACTGTAGCGCCTTCTTTTTTTTTTTTTTCTGGCGTATGTACAAAACAGATGGTCGATATCCAATGGAAAGCATATGTCTCCACATTGTGTCATTAAGTCCCTTCTTCGTGGTTTAAGGACACGTCAAGCCCAATTGTTGTTTCGGACAATTTTTGTGATCCATCATTGAATGATGGGTATTCACGCACGTCAGATGTACTTGGGTGTTGTCGAGCACACAGAAACAAATTAACTGCGGAAAAAATTTCCAAGCCCATGTGGGGCTTGATTTTCAAGACCTGTGTCAATCCGGCAGGACACTTGGCATGTCTCTGGGTGGGGTCAGGTTAGACCTGATGTTGGCATATCACAAATGCGCACAGGCCAAAGGGAGGCCTGCGTCGCTGTGGGGGTGCTCACAACCGACTTCCATCATGGCCAATCAAAGCGGTTCCTTCCATTCCTTTGAAATGCTGCACGTCTCGATATGGCCGAAGCACTTTTGCATCTTGAAGCGAACACTTGCCGCTCCCCACCCACAATCGTTCTTGTGATTTTTTTAGCCGCACACGTTCAAAGGGACCTCAAGCCCAAGCATGTTTTTGTGACGTCGTGTGTTTGTTTTCCATTATTGAATTCTGGGTATTCAACACACGTAAGATGAGCCGTGGCCGAGCCACCCGGGGGCAGAGGTGGAAGGTCGGCGGTGAAGTAGACGACGGGAACGTGGGAGGGCGGGTCGAGCGTCTTGCCAAAGTCTGTACGCACGTCACTCATGTGAGATTTATTGTAGCGCTCTAAATAGTTTGTGGCTCAGTGTGTGTGTGTTTCCCGTCTTTGCGAGCCATGGGCGGCGACCTCTTGCTTTTTGGGGCAGAAAGCACATTTTGCTAATGGCTTCTTTGCACTGAACACATCATTTGTGTTTACGCAAGTCTAAACGCACTGATGATGAGTTCAGAAGGATGTGTCGAGTCGGTGCCTTGAGAACGATGTGACCTGGATGAAAATATTCAACCTGCTTCTTCCTGAATTGTAACTCCTATTTTTATGGATTATTAATTGTGATAAAGTGCAACATACTTAGTGTTGTGGGTGCGAGGCGCCCAACGCTTGCGTGAATTCTGCTTCAAAATGATTGCAAGACTTTGAGATCTTGGTCACCATCATAGTCGGAAATGCTCTTTTTGGATGCCAAAAAACACGCGGTGGAGTTGCACTCTTGCTGCTGCTCGTCAGCGCACAAGCGGCCTTTGTCCCGCTATCAAGGTCAGCTCGTCATCTATCAGTGCGTGCGTGTGTGTGTGTGCGTGTGTGCGTGTGCGTGTGCGTGCGCGCCGGATAACTTTGCTTTCAACCAGCGCAAGCAACAATTAGTTGAGTTGTTTGTCTGTCCCTGATAAGCTTTCACGCTGATTGATACGATCATGTTTTTGTTTTTTTTCTTTTGCTAAATGAATTTCTATTTTTTCACATTGGCAGGAAATCCGTTGTGAAATTGTAATTTTTCTCCACGTTTAAAATAAGTTTTTTTTTTTTAACAAATCCTGTTCATGCATAAAATGAACAATATTTTTATAAATTCAATTTGTAAAAGGAAAACTCATAGATGATGCGGTGCTTGCTCATTTTACTGCAAAATTACACACCTCGAAAATTTGCAATTCTTTAAATATTTTTTTTTATATTTTTTAAACTGGTATGTACTTTTATTTCTATTTTTTATTTATTCTTTTTTTCCTTTTATTCCTCTTTTCTTTGGCAGGAGTTGCAGATTTTTTTTTTATCATGTGTATGTGTCACTTTTAAAAACAATGTGCTGCTGACAAGCTGGTTAACCCCAGAAAAAAAAAAAAAACATTGTTAATGTGTATGTAGAGGTGCTGCTGCAAAATGAGTTGTCTTAGAAAAAATTGTTTTAAAAATCCAATCCTTTGCTTTTTAGCTGCGGCTCAACATTTACACAACCGTTATCAGATCAAATTGTTTAGTCCCAAAATGTTATACTTCTCTTTCATAGAAATTGGGTTTAAATGCAGACAAGTGTAAAATTGATCTTTCCTGGCCGGGAGCTGCGTACCCCCAAAACGTCCTGTTCCTGGAATGGCCTCTGCTCTGATTACACTCATTTAAATTCCAAGAACAACCATTTTCCGGACCAATTTAATGTGACTCACAATAGCGAATAAAATTTATCTTAGTTTGATTCTCTGATTTTTTTTTAAATTTAGTTTAGCAGAAAATCAGTATCGAAATTGCAGTCTTTATTCATTAAACGGATATTAAACGCCTTTTTTTTTTTTACCAAATCCAATTGTTTCCTTGTCACAAAATTTTACACATCAATTCACTTCAAATGATGAAAATAAGTTGGACACCCCAATGTCACCTTGACGCAAGTGGCCGCTGAAATCATTCAAATTCGACTGACTTTTTATTATTTTCAAATACAGCCCCTTATTCTCCCCCCATAACAGATCTGGCGTTTGAGAAACAACTGGCCACCGTCATCTCGTCCGTGGGCAAACCCGTGAGGTTGGAGTGCGGCCTGTTGGCCACGGTCGACGACGACGACGAGATTCCGCCCAACGTGTACTGGCTGAAGGACGGCGAGCCGCTTCCCTACGCCGAATACGACGACTATCAGATGCCGGTCTTTGGCACGGACCGCTGGATTGTACACAGCACCCTCAGGTAGGCGGCGTCAGCGTACGTCTTGAGAACAGCTCAAGTCAAATAAGATAAAGCTTCGTCTTTGGTGGCTTGGCGCCTTTTTAATTTTTTTTTTTTTTTTTTTTTTTTAAACCGCTGTGATGTAACTGGAACGCCATCGGGATGTGGCTTTTCAACACTGATTTTTCGGCAGTATTTCAAAATATTATGTTGTGGTTTCGTGGAAAAACATTCAAGAATTTACGAGAATTTTTTATCCGCATACAAAAATGAAGTCCAATTTGTGAGGACAAAGGAAGGAAGACTATCTTCAAATCAATCCAAGTGAAAGTCACCGATTTGATCATATCGCAACTAATTTGCAAGAATAGAATTCAAAAGTTTCCAAATAGGGAAAGGAAATTGCCATTTCATGGATTAATACAACATCGGACTTTTTCACATTCCCACAGCCAGGAAACATTTTTGTTTGTCAATTTGTGGGGTGAAATGAGAACATAATGAGCGAGAAGTTAAAGCAATGACACAAATACAAAGCAGATTCAAAGAATGTTTAAAAAAAAAAAAAAAAGCTGCACGCATGTAAGGAGATGGAAGTACTTTGTACGGGGAGCATATTCGTGTCATATTTTTGTGGTATAGCAGCACAATTACTTTTCTATTGCTTGATGTATTTTTTTTTTCATCGTTTGGAAGCATTGAATGTTTTCATTTAGTGATCAACCCTCACATTTTCAACCACAGCAAAGTGTCTTGATGGATAATATATCTTTTGGTCATGGGAAAGTGTTCCTTTCAGTTCTTCCCTTCCATATGCACACAGTTAAACTAATTGAAAAACACTTTTTAAAGTTTTCATCATCACACGTAAAGTGTGTTTGCTTCAAGCTGCTTGTCACTTCATGTTCAACCAAACCACATTATTTTATCTAACAGTAGTCTGCTGACGCGACGCTAATATAAGCTAGGCTATTAATAATGTATTCTTTATCCTCTGTAAGGAGCGGAGAGAAGTTGAGACGTCGATGCAGTACAGATGTCCTTGTACAAAAAAAAATATATTCTGTCATTATTGTGTGATTTTATGATGAACAGTATATTAGAGTGCTATTTTTCTCATTCAAATTTTAATTTTTTATTATTTTTTTTATTATTATTTTTATTTCAAGGCACTATAAGAAAATTAAAAAAAAAAAAAAAAACGTAATAAAACAATTTGCATATAAGTCTGTTCCGCAAATTCAAGATGAACATTTCATTAATTAAATCGTCCTCTCCACAGAATTAAAAGCGTCCAACTTTCGGACATGGGCGCCTATCAGTGCGCAGTCGACGTGGGAAGCGAGCAGATCTTGTCCACGGAGGGAAGCATCCTACTGGAAGGTGAGTCCTCTTAGAACTCTAAATGAGGCACCAGAACACTGCTCTTGCCACCAATTCTCAAACTTTTTTTTTTCTTCCCCAGGCCTTCCTCACTTCTCCACCGAGCCGCAACACATGTCCGTGGTGGCCAACGAGCCGCTGAGTCTGCACTGCGTAGCCCACGGACCGCCAGAGCCGGTCCGAGTCATCTGGCTTCGGGACGGTGCTCCTCTTAACACCGTGGACGACCCGGTGGCCCTGTCGCCCTCGACGCTCAACATCACAGGTGCCAACCTCACCAGTACCACTCAGCACACGGTCAAGCACAACAGAACCCGCATCACGTACCACTTGAGAACAAGAACCCAAATCCAACCCATTACCAGTACCACCCAACACTCATAGCCTTACCGGTACCAACATCACTGGTACCACACGACGCTATTTCTATTTCATAATGGTACCAGTCGTTCCAGTGCCAACCGGGTTTTTTACTACCATTTTACTTCACCGATATCACTAGAAAGCAGGCACCAACCGGACCACCCAAGACTCACGCACAGTCCATCATCTAAGTGCTAACTTCACTATGAAAACCTGAAAAAAAGTCAATAGGACCATTCTCACTGGTAGAGCTTTGTTTTCTAAATTCTAAATGGATTTTGAATCAATTTTCCTTTTCACAGCCCGATATTGATTCAGAAAACCGATGTTTTTAATAACGTCTTTTTTCCTCACACGTCGCATGAGATCTTGTCAGGACGCAAAAGTACTCAATGCTACCGGTCTTTCCAGTACTACCCAAAACTTCATCTTACAAGTAACACTCAAGCTGGTACCAACTTGACCAGTACCACACAACACTTGATCTCACTTCACTGATAGCATCGGAAAATATTTGTGGTACTACCCAAAAAGACACCACGGGTGCCTCCTGTCACTGCTACTAACTTTAATGCCAATTTGGAATATTTTGAGACTGGAAAATGGAAAAAAAAAAAACACCAGTCATTGTTATAGTTGAATCCCGTCAAATTGAATGAAATGAAGCACATTGTTGCATTCGACAACGTCCCCCCCCCCCCCCCTCCCAACACGTCTTGGCTCAAAGACAAAAAGGAGATTATCAGCCAGGAGAAGCCAGAGGCCATCAGGCCGAGGGCCAGCCGAGGACGGCCTTGTGGTCGTGTGGTTGCTGGCTCAAGCACGAAGGGAGGGAGGGGGGCGAGGGGAGGGATAAGGAAAAAGGGGGGGGGGGAGCAAGGAGTTGAGGGGTGCTTGAGGGGAGAACACAAATAGCTCGGCTGAGGCGAGATAAAAAGTCCGACAAGAAAGGACTGAGGCGCTCGAGCTGGCAGAGCGGACTGAGTCACACAGGAGAGGATTTGGGAGCTGAGGTGCCGGGATCTGCTTTGACTCATCGGAACAGTTTTGATGTTTGCTGACCACCAATCGACACTCACCTCTGAGGAATGGACAGCTGCTGCAGACCTCATAAAACATCTTCCCGTAGGCACAGACGGAACATGAATGACGCTCGGAGAAGCAAAAAATAAAGTCCGACCAGAATCCAAGTCGAGTACACCTGCTCACTCATCTGGTTTGGACCACGGAAGATCGTTGCAATCCAGATTTTTGGGCATGACCCAATTTAGACATACTCTTTGCAGGAATTGGACTTGAATTCCGTTGAGACTCCTCAGCCTTGGCGGAGGTCAACTGAATGCCATTCCACTTGAGTCATGGTTTGCATGTTTGTCATATTTGGACTCTCAACAACTCCAACCAACCAAACTGGTACCGGTCCTACTGGTACCATCCAATAGCCTGATCTCACTGGTACTCTACAGTTTTGGTAACAACGCCCAAAAAAATGGAACATCCGACAAAACCAGCCTTACCGGTTTTACCACTACCCCCAACAGTTAGTCTTACGCCTAAAAACCTCTGGTACCACCCAAAAATGGAACACCAACATGAGCAACCTCAGGGGCACCAACCTTACCAGTACCAGACAATCCTCCATCCATCTAGTACCAACCTCTCAGGAGTGCCAATCATTCCAGTACCACCCAACACTCACGACTTATTCGTATCAACCTCGCAGGTACCGGTCTTGTTGGCGCCACCCCAACGGTACCAAACTCAACGGTACCGAACTCCGAACAGGTACCAAATGTGGCACCAGTCTCAACAGTACCACCCATTCTCACCTCACAGAGACCAATCATACTAATACACCGACAAACGTTCCGGTACCAACTTTACCGGTACTTGCCAGTTTGTCTTACTGATTAGGATGCCACTTGTTGTCACTTGCACCAAATTCGGAATATAAAAATAAACCCTCACGAAGATCGTAGACGGTTGCTGTGTTGGATGTCCTTGCATTAAGCCGTTGTAAACTTCACTTTAAGACGCAAAGTCCCACCACTAGGTTCTGTTTTTATCTTGGTGGACTTTAGCGCCACTTTAAACTCGGGTGCCCGCCTCTGTGTGTTGCTGCACAATAAACCTTTTGAACGGAAACACACGAGCGTGAATCACACGTTTTATGTTGTCAAGTGCCAATGGAGCTGCTGCTTTGAAAAAAAGCAGATGTTTGTCAACGTCCACGTCCTGGTTGGTGTGTGTCTGTGAGCAACGCGTGAGGGCACGTTGCGTAATCTCCAGATGAGAATCTCCGCTCATGCACTTTTCCTTGATCATCGAATGGCGGAAGCCCGCCTTCTTTTTTATTTTGCCCGGCTTACAATGGAAGCTTTGCTGCGTCCAGCTTGCCATGTATGACACACTAGTGGCAGTGTGTGCGTGAGCGTGTGTGCGCGTGGGGGTGTGTTCGTATTACTATCCTTTTTGAGACCTCCTGTGATGTCTAGAAAGGGTGGTCCTGGAAAGTAGGCATTTTATGGGTGGTCTTAAAAAGGTAACAAATACAAGAAGGGGTGTGTGTGTGTGTGTGTGACTGGCAACACTTGAGAACATTTGACAACACTGCGAGGTCACATGATGTGAATGTTGTGGAATGTCTCAAGTGTGTGAGCACGCTGAACGCCAGGATGTGAGACACTTGTTGGCCTTTTCGGCTCGGACAAATTTGCGGAGAGGGAACGCGGGACCACTTACTCATCAGTGATGCTTTTATGGAACAATTGCCACCAAAGTGCTGCATTCGGAACAGATGTTGTTGTTGTTGATGTATGTTTTTATATTTTTTAGGATGTGATGTTGTTAACGACAGGTGTTTCTCAACCTTTAATAAGCCGAGGCACATGTTTTGTACTGGAAAAAAATATATTTTCAACTCCAGACCAATATAAAGCCACTACAATATATGCATGTGAGTTGTCCATTTGGGGTTGCCATCCTCACATGCCACAATTTAGTATCTGTAACTTTGAATGTGTCCGTGCTTTTAAAACAGGCGTGGGTAAACTGCGGCTCGGGGGCCACATGCGGCGCGTTAAACGTTTTAATCCGGCCCGGCGAGCTTGAAAAAAATGTCATGAATAAACTTTTTTCATGTTTTATTTTCTAAATTCTGTGGTTTTTCAAAGACATATATATTGTTGTAATGCTTTTATTCACTTTCATTAAAAATTAAATTATTACCAAAACACTCCATCCATTTGATCCTGGTCCGGCCCCTCTGTCAAATTTTAGAACCCATTGTGGCCTGCCAATCAAAAAGTTTGCCCAACCCTGATTTAAAAAGTGGTGCCTGGTCTGTCAGTGAAGAAGAAACTAGAATTGGCTGGCTAACTGTTGGTCACTCTGCGTGTTGGCATCAATTGAGGCGAATTCCGCAATTTTTGAAGTCACACGGACCCCGGAACATTTTTGTAAATCCAAAATAAACAAACATAAAAGGAGTGTTCAAGACATAGTGCGTGGATATGAAATTGGATTTTAAAGCCTGTACACTGTTTGCATTCATTAAAGCGGCACAAACCAAAGAGTTGTTTAAAAAAAAAAAAAAAAAAAAATCTTCCCGGGCAGTGCGGTGAGCTAACATCCAGTTGCTGAGGTTTTGTGTTCAAATCAGCTCAAATCTAATGAAGACAAGTGCTCGAGAAAATGGATGGAAATTTTGTCCCGACTCGCTCTGCACAGTCATCTGCTGACTCACGTTGCCACGGAAACCACAACTCTCTTCACTTGCTTTTTTTTTTTTTTTGTCAACTCAAACTGCGTCTCACACACTTTCTTTGCTGAGTGAAGAGTTGCACCGCCAAAAGTTTCCCCTTCTCATGCCCAGTTTTTTTTTTTTTTTTTTTGTCACTCAGGTTTGAACCGGACCAGCAGTTTCTCCTGTGAGGCCCAAAACCGCAAGGGTGTGGCCGCCTCTGGCTCCGGCACCGTTACGGGTAAGGGTAAAGTCTGACTTCATTTCGGACTCGCCTGCCTAAAACTTTATGACGACTTAAAACTTGAAGGTTAACGTGAAACGTTACTGAAATGAAATCCGCCCGTTTCTTTATCAGTGCTGCCGTCCGCACCTCACCACCTGAGAGCCGTCAACATCACGCCCAGCAGTCTCCGGTTGTCATGGCAACCTGGCTTCGGCGGCGACTACCCGGTCGTCCGCTGCACGGTGCAGGTGAGTTCTCCAAACGAGAGTGTTAATTCTTCTCCAGAAAAATAAAGACCATCGCAAGCCCCACCTAGCTTGGTTCCCCCCAAATAGCAGAATCGGGTTTCGCTGTGGGAAAGTGGGCCTCCCTAAATGAATCTGACGCAATGCGGCCTCCCTCTCGGTGGCCATTACGGCGAGCGGCGCCACCCCTAAACGTCTGGTTCTAATAAAGCTGCTGCTCATACCTCTCGTGCACCCTCAAACCACCCCCCCCACTCCATTTCTCCCTCGTTGGGACCGGGAAACAAATCGAGGGGCCAAGCCCGCCAAAATGGAGGAGGGGGAATTTTTTAGACCTCGCAGTACAATGCTCAGAATAAAAAGTCGACGATGACATTTAAAAACATGACATTACATTTCCTTATGTGTCTTATGAGGAGAATTTTGCTTATCAGAGTCGTGTTAAATAATGCAACACACCTTTGACTTTTTCGTAAAGACCAAACGGTGTTTTCGCTCTACATCGAGCCACATTTTATTCAGATTAAAATCAGCTATAGGTTGCTTGCACATGACGTCACCTCCGCTCTGGAAATTTCGTTCACCTTCTTGGGCAAATAACACTTGACATTGCAACCCACCTTTCTCGGCTGCTCTGAAAACATTGCACTCGTGCTGCGTTATTGGCTGTTATAATAATAAATAAAGATTGATTCCGGAGATAATTATGCACCAGGGTCGGGAAACGGAAGAAATTTCTCAAAGACGGCAAGCAAAATGGCTGAGTAACATCTCCCGTGCAGACCTTCAGGGCCAATCCATTGTTTGGGCTCGTGTGTGCAGCGATCACTTTTTGAGTGCTAACTAAGTTTGTTGAAAATTGTAGTGGTGAATTGTATTTTATGTATAGACCAAGGTAATAAAAAAAAAAAAGTCATATTAAAAAATAGTAAACAGCAAGCCACTTATTTGTTTTGGATTCATGTGCAAATTAGCTAACTCGTACAAGCTAGCTAGCAGCTCCAATGTTAGCCAAAAGCTAACATCTGGAGGCAAATCTGATTCCTTGCTATTCATAGAAGCGACTAATTACAAATTGTTTGCTGCTGAAAAAAAGCCCCGGTTGAATAAGCAATATGTCGTCCCATTCGTCCGTTTTTCACTGTCGCTGTTAAAAAGTCACATGACCAAGAAGTCAAGTTGACAACAGCGGATAAATTGAACAAACGAAGCTTCATTGCCACATACGGTAATTATAAAAACCCCCAAAAAATGTCAGAAAATGCGCAGATAACCACAAAGTGATAGCAACAACTTTCATGTCTGGGGCTCCAGATGAGTAAGAATAAAAGTGCAAAAAAAAAAAAAAAAAGTCCTAAAAACAGGAAAAGGCGTTCGGAATGATTTGTGAGCCATTTGAGGGGGAATGTGCTGTGACTCAACGAGATTAAATGCTTGTTTGCAGCCTGGACGTGACTCACGGGGTCAGGAATGACACACATGCGGCGTAGCCCGTGGGGCTGGGGGCGTTGTTTTGGGGGGAGTGGGAGGGAGGGGGTGACACGCCCCCAAAAGTTGCACTGACTTGTGCAAACGTGAGTGAGAGCGGCAATTGTTTGAAAGGTCAAACACCATCACGCAAATACCTGCCACCCCCCAAACACACACACACACAAACACACACACAAACAAACACTTACCTACAAAGTACTTGCACGTGCACACAAACACACACTCACATGCACACACATCGACAGACGACAAGCACACTAAAGAATGCTGACTTCCAGGACTTGTGCGCTCCAAAGCCACAGCGGGGAAGTTGCATGTGGCCTGAGCGGTCCAAGAGGACCACAGCGAGGACAACAAACGCCGCAGAGATTGTGCCGAGGCAGCACTCAGGATGTTTGCCTGCGTCCCCACAAAGACACATAAAAAAACATACACACCCCAAAACATACACACCACACAAGAAAATGTCCTCCAATCAGCATCAAGCACATACACTCCATTTTGTCCAGTTTCAAAAGTCGAAGAACTCATAATTTAAAATGTAAACGTGATCTTCTAGGCCAATCTCTAGTCGACAATTTTTTTTTTTATCTTGAGGGGTGTGTTGTTGTGTTCTAAGCTACCGTGAAAATAATCGTGTTCTTGCTTTGAACGAGCACAACTGAACCTGGTAGAGTGAAATGGGCCTCTTTTTGGACTCTTGCAGGTCAAACATGTGGCCGAGCCGTTCTCCGGAGGTCCAGACGAGATGATCTGCAACCAGAACGTGAACGTGCCCCCGCCCGAGTACCTGGTAGCGGACTTGGAGCCCCACAGCCGCTACGCCGCCAGGGTGGCGTGTCACAGCAGCCAGGGGCCGTCGAGCTGGACGTCCTGGGTGGAGATGCGCACGGCGGAAGGAGGTGAGTTGGCTAATCATATCTTACGCTACTCCAAAGTCTCCACTTAGGCTACAGCGCTCTGGTTTTACTTCTTGCCCTTAATCTCCGTTTGGATAAATCTGTCTCCTGACTATGGTCAACATCCACATGATTATCAGTCAAATAAAGTTGACCCATTGATTTACCATACGCCACAGTCTCCTCATGACTGCAGCACTCTGGATTTTGTGCTTGCCCGCAGTCTCCACTTGGATGCAGTGGGTTATACAGTGATCAACATCCGGATGCTGAGAAGTCTAATACAGGCCTAGCCTCGCCTACGCCATAGTCCCATTTTTTATTTATTTTCTTTAAGATTGCCCTCAGTCTCCACTTGGATAAATCTCCTTATAATGATTTATATTAACATGTTAAGAAATCAAATAAAGGAGACCCGTTAGCTTAGCCTACTCCACAGTCTCCACTTGGCTGTAGCGGTCAGTTTTTTTTTTTTTTTTAAGCAAGCCCTCAGTCTCCAGTTGGATAATTGATGACTTGGTTGAAGTGGCCAATTTGGACAAAAATTAATAGGACACATTTCCATTAAAACTACCCGGACAAAAGTAATGAGACACATTCCCACTGTGGGCGTGTCCTCTTACGGGACATCAGTCAAGATAGGCCCCAGCACCCCGCGGCCCTGAACAGGGCAAGCGCTATAAAACAAAGATGGATGGCAAGTACGTCCACTGAGAGGAGTTAA
This sequence comes from Idiotropiscis lumnitzeri, assembly GCF_059441095.1. Lineage (NCBI taxonomy): Eukaryota > Metazoa > Chordata > Actinopteri > Syngnathiformes > Syngnathidae > Idiotropiscis > Idiotropiscis lumnitzeri. The sequence goes on along the minus strand of NC_142397.1, from coordinate 3,812,314 downwards.
TGTGAGTCACAATGTTTCCGTCCCACAGTCCTCGAACACAACATGGTGTCTTTAAGGACAGTGCTGCATTTAGAAAGGAAGGCCGGTGGTCACGGAAACGTTACTAGTCGTGAAAAGCCACTCTTTGGACCTCGTCTTTTCATTCAAAGCGAGGTGCTATTTTCCATTTCAGCTCCCAGCATGCACCGCTAGCGGAAATAGAGGCGGGACGAGCAAAGGAGGCGAGGGACAGATGATCGGTGCTTTCCATGACCCCACAAAAAAAAAAAAAAAAAAAAAGGAGAAGTGATGCTGCCTACAACATGCAATTGAGACTTTTGTGCTCCCGAAAAACCTGACAAGTTTCACTTCTTCAGCAATCAGGCTTTTTGTTCCTTTTCACAAGAAAATACAAAAAGTGTGGTCACTGCATTTCCCCCTTTTTGTTGAATTTCTAAAGGAGGGTCACAAAAAGCCAAGACAGGAGGTTATCTTGTTACAGCGCCGCCGTATTTTAAAAGCACCTCGCGCTATACGTCTTTGTCAAAACCTCTCTACATGCTACATGTGGTTCTTATTCGACAGACGCACAACATAAAATATGGACAGACGAACTCAGGCATGTGTCCGCCAAAACTAAATCTAGATGAAAAATACAGGAACACATGTACACTAAATCGACATGAGGCCACGTGTAGACAAAACGATCGGGACGTGTACAACAAAGCGAGCAAAACAGGACAGGACAGAACAAATATGGTCAACGGTACCAAGACGCATGTTTTACAGGAAGCGACAAATATAGATGAGAGCACTGGGACTGGAACAAACTTTTTGATTGGCGGGCCACAATGGGTTCTAAAATTTGACAAAGGGGCCGGACCAGCAGCAGATGGTTGGAGTGTTTTGGTCACCTCACCTCATCGGAGAAAAAAAAAATGTAATTTTAAATGAAAGTGAATAAAAGTAGAACAACAAAATACATTTCCTTAAAAACCACAGTATTTAGAAAATAAAACATTCACAAAGTTTATTCATTTAATTTTATTTCAAGTTCGGCGGGCAAGATTAAAACATTTAACGGGCCACATGCGGCCCCCGGGCCATAGTTTGCGCACACCTGCTCTAAAGTATTTATAATTGATTGAAAAAAAAAAAGCTCTTCTGACTACTTTTGCTGCTAAAAATATAGCGAAACATCCCAAAAAGTCTGTTTCTTTGCCGCATGTGTTTCTCGTTGGGGCAACAATGTTCAAGACTGTCCTACTTTTTCAAAAAGTGTCATCCAGAAGCAAACGTTTTCCTGCTTCCCTGGGCTACCACTTGTTGAACAGACTGGCCTTCTTCAAACGCCACCGACGAGGAATTCTCCAAAAACAATCCAGCCTCTCTTGCGCTGGCTCGCTCTCTTTCTCTCCGTGTCTCTCGGCCTTCATGTTCCGTTTCCCCCATTTTGGCTTTGAACTCACATGAGCTCACATGTAGCGAGGCACTGTGGGAAAACAACAGAAAGAAAAAAAAAAAAGGAGGCTGGTTGGTGGGAGCTGGAGAAAGATAGGAGTACTATTGAGGAAGTTTTACTATTTTCCCATTCCGACCAACTATTATCTTGGCGATAGAGGAAGAAAAAAAAGACACAAAGTAATGTGTAATAAAGTAACGGTTAGACTTTCCTTCTTTTGTACAGACACCAATACCGAAAAAAAACTAATATAATGATATTAATTGACCAAGATGAAAAACACTTTCGTTTTCAATAGCATTAGTTTATTTTGATGTAACATTACAAGGATTATACTTTTTGGAAATTCACTTTTCATAATAGGCCCTCATTACTATACAAGTGACGGCAATTTTTGACTTTAACATCATTAAATTGTTAGCCTAATAGCAAAATTTCTTGAGTTCTTTTTTTTTATCAAAAAAACACGAAATAAAATAAATTCAAATCCAGTTGACCCATTCAACCTTTGTCGATCACGGTGGCCTCGATTTATTTTTTTAATTGATGTTGTGACTTAAAAAATTAAAAATGCCATAGGCAATTATGCTAATAGGCTAACAGTACTAAAACGTTATAATGGAGATATACGACTTTATTATTTAAGACAAATGACAGAATAGTCTCATCGTATTACAACTTGTATTTAAAAATATGGGCATATTTTGTTTTTCAGAATTAGGCAACTTTCAACAAAGTTTCGAGACCCCCTATTTAGTGGAAGCTATCAAGTTTCGCACTCGTTTGTATCCTATCACGAGATCATGTTCGTTCTCATGTTACATGCTTCCTAAAACATGCCACAACCATTGTTGACGTTTTCTGTCCGCCCCGTTTGTGAGCAACTCGCGACTCCACCTCCAAACGATCACAGACTTGTTCAAGTAGTGAAGTTGACGTGAACGTTGGTCCCGCAGTGGGAGCGCTCGCTTTATTTTCGGACTCTCCCAGCCAGTTCTTTGACCTCGGGGTGACCTTTTTTCCAAGACAAAAAACAAGACACAACAAAACACCAGCACACGCAACAGCGCCCCCTTCTGTGTGATCAACGGTAGTCGCACGTGTATGTTGCGTTTGCGCCGAAATGATATAGAACACAGCTGACCGCAACTGTGCTGGAAACGATTCTACGAACACTGAAGAGAAACACGACACGCTTTGTTTCGCAGAAAGAAAAAAAAAAAGACCGCATTGGCCTTTTCTTTCTTTTTCCCTCTTTGCAAACTTGCTTTTGCAACAATGACCGTCTTTGTGCTCTTGAACGTCCCTCACATAAAAGAAAAGAGGCTCGGCCGCAGCGAGATTGAAAGAGTGAGAATAAAAATTGGGAGGGGGGACGAAGGGGGAGGTGGAGCGAGGGAGGGGCGCTTGACTTGTTTTGACTGCTGTGCCAGAGGCGAGCGCATGTGGAAACAATCAAACGCCAAACACTTCCTGATTACCATCACGCACCGCCTGGACCACGTTTCCCAGACTACCTCATTCTACAACACGCACACACATTTGCACATACATGTACACGCTACACAAACACACACACATATACACACATACGCAGTTACACGAACGTATAAAAAAACTAATTTTCGTGAGTAACTTGCAACAAACAATTACAGACACACAAACATAAGTGTGATGTAGGGCGATTTCCTGACGTGCGTTCGCGTTGCGTGTTTCAGTGCCGGAGGAGGCGCCGGGCAACGTGACGGCGCAGAGTAATGACAGCCGAGTGTTGCTGGCGTGGGAGGAACCGGCGGGGAAGCTCAACGGAGACCTGCGTGGATACTTGGTGGAGTTGAGCGCGCCCGCCTTCAAGCAGGTGTGCGCACGCTTATTAAAAATCTCGCGCGCACACACACGCGCACCAGGTGTGCGCACGCATGCAATCACCCGAGTAAAGTCTTTGAGGCTCAATCTCATAATCGTACTCTTGAGCCCCCCAAAATGGACTGTGATTTCTCTCCCTCTCTCCCCCAAAAAATCAAATCAAAATAAAAATGGACTGTGGTGTGTCTCCTTGGACAGTTCGTCATGGACGCCGGCCTGGACACGGAGCTGTCCGTCAACCTGTCCCTCCCTCTCAGCAACGTGACCTTCAGGGTGTGCGCGTACACGGGGGCGGGGCGAGGACCCTGGAGCCCCACGCAGACGCTGACGCTCGTCTCTCCTGGTGAGAAATAAAACACAAAAATCACGTGACATATTGTTGCGTTCCTAGTCCGATTTCTGCACCCTGCTTCAGGTTTATACACAATCATCAGATTTCTCCATATTTTTGTTTTAATGTCAGACTTGCACATTCTGGTGCTTTACTGGCCTCCACTTCCTCCATAAAGTTGCTTTTATGGAGTCATAGTCCGCCACATTATTTATCTGATGCCAGATTTCTACATGGCTTTAATAAGGTCATGTTTCTACATATTGACGCTTAAAGTCACAACTTTACATACCATTACATATATATTAAATATATTCCTTTCAAGTTCAATTTGAAGAATTTATTAACAATGTTTGTCAGGTTCAGCTCACGTAGAGGCCTTTTGTTCTTTTCTTCTTTTTTTTCTCTTTCACAGAGTTCCGAGGTGAGTGATGACACCCAAATTTCCCTTCCCTTCCTTCTTCCTTCATCTGTGAGAGAAGAAGGGCAAAAAGATGTGAAGAAAAGCGAGGCGAGGTTGCGCTGGGGTGAACCAGGACCCCGCTTCATAAATATTTACAACGCCGGCCTTCTCTGTTTGCTTAGTCTAATGGAGCCAGACAGATGAGACAAAGCGGCCGATTGCGAAATAAAGACAGAGAAGACGAAGGAGGCTTTTTTTTAGTATCCGGCGTGGCCAAATGATTGATTGTCTTTATTTCTAATAATAATAATATTGCCTTTATTAGTCCCACAATGGGGAAATTCGAGATTCGAACCCAGGCCTCCTGGGGAGACTGGGTCCTGAACGCGGCGCCTTAGACCACTCGGCCATCCTGGCCGCCAAAAAAAATTCGAGATTCGAACCCAGGCCTCCTGGGGAGACTGGGTCCTGAACGCGGCGCCTTAGACCACTCGGCCATCCTGGCCGCCAAAAAAAATTCGAGATTCGAACCCAGGCCTCCTGGGGAGACTGGGTCCTGAATGCGGCGCCTTAGACCACTCGGCCATCCTCGAACATGTAGTTGATAAAACTGAGAAAACTAAGAACGAAACCAAGAAACATGAAGTGTCCCCCCCCCCCTTTGTAGGTCTGTCGTCTCCGCCGGCCTTCTCGTGGCACTGGTGGTACGTGGTAATGGCCGCCACCGGCGCCGTAGCCCTCGGCGTGCTCATGGCCGTGTACGTGGCCAAACTGCGGCGCAAGGAGACGCGATTCGGGTGCGTATGGTCCAGCGTCCGGCGATTTTTCATGATAGTTTGTTTTTATTTTGATTTGACTTCATTTGAGTTAATTTAAAATGTGTCGCTGTCAAAGAGATTTCTTCTTACCACGCTATTTGGCTAGATTTATTTATTTTAAAAAAAAGTCTTGAAAGGAAAATTATCCTGTTCTCTTGACAGATAATTCAACAGTTTTTTTGGGTTTTTTTAATGGGCAATTTTTGCCACGTTCCATTATTTTTGTATTTCTTTTCTAGTGATGCCTTTGAGCCCATGATGCATAGCGGAGAGCTGGTGGTCCGCTACCGGGCGCGACGCTCGTACAGCCGCAGGACTACAGAGGCCACACGTGAGTTTAGTTTTTTTAGGTTTTCACAAGAAAAGTATGGTGACCTTGGAAAAAGAAATGGCGCGTCTCATAATTGTGTGATATGCATATTTTGGGCTGAAAATTTCAGTAAAAATCAAAGTAGCGTATTATGCACAGGAAGAAGGAAAATCACCAAAAGCTGTTGTGTTGTATAGACGTATACCGGTACTTATTTTTGTGAAA